>NW_008357493.1:1857557-1858534 GCF_000622305.1 Nannospalax galili
CCCCAATTCTATCCAAAGGAATACTGACAATGGATTGCTGTAGATGAGGAACAGCTGATCCTCCTGGAACAGGGACCTCTGGCTGACTAGATTTATCAGAAGGACAGATGGGGGCAATAGATGGGGGTCCTGACAACACAGTGGACATTGGCAGGGATGACAGAGTATGGAGGCTCTAGAGGGAGAAGAAGGCTGTTTATCTGACGAGTTTATATTCATACTCAGATGCCACGGAACTCAGAAAGTAAGTGACTGTGACCAGTAATAGTCATATATATAGAGATTAGAAATGCATGTGAAAACGTCTCAATGTCAGTTGCCTTAAAATGAATTTTTCTGTATGAAACTGTATTTTAACAACGAAGTGGAGATCTTTTCTAAACATTAAAACCTCATTTAATTTTATGTCTTGTAGAGTTTATAATCAGTAAAAGATTGTACAAGCGTAATAATTCCTCTGTAAACCTAAAAATGTACAGCCAATTTTGAAAGAGATGTACCCTAGCTCAGAAAAATGTTATTGAATAGGTTAATGCTGTTGTAATGAAATGCTTCTTCTAATTAAAAAAAAAATCCAAATAGAACCAAAGGCTGGCCTTCTACAAATAAGAGAGAATTCCCTTTGCCTGACTGCCTTGAGGTAGAACAACAGATATTTCTACTTTTGGGTCCAACTGGCCGTCAGATCTGCTGTCAGGTCCCTTGGCTCTCAGGCCTTTCAACTTAGACTGGAGCCTCACCATCAGCTCCTCTGGTTCTCCAGATGGTCCATAGGCAGATCTTAGGACTTGTCAGCCTCCATTATCAGGCAAATTAATTCTACACACACACACACACACACACATACACACACACACACACCGGTTACTACTTCTGAATCTTCAGAGTATCCTATCCAATACAGTAGTCGAAAATAAGGGAGTGTATTTGTTGGCTAGAACTAACTATTCCTCAAGTATATATGCATCCTGATGCAC
>NW_008357493.1:1858783-1862354 GCF_000622305.1 Nannospalax galili
ACTTAAAAGGTTAAAAAAAAAAGAATAGTTTGGAAAATAGTCACAGCCAAAAGGAAATTTATGAAATAATCAAATGTGGAGTCCTGGGCATGATCTTGGAAGCAGAAAAAGGATGATTGATTGAAAAGAGGAAAGAAAGAAGGAAAGAAAGAAAGAAAGAAAGAAAGAAAGAAAGAAAGAAAGAAACTGAAAAATGAGTGTTTTGTTCTAGTTACTTTTCTCATTGTTAATGATGAAACACTGACCAAAAACAACTTGAGGAGGAGTTTATTTTTTTTAATTTTATGAATATGAGTGTTTTGACCCCATGTATGTAAACGTGCCCATGCCATGCAATGCCTGTGGAAGTCAGAAACAGGTGTCAGATCCTCTGGCACTGGAGTTACAAACAGTTGTTAACCACCATGTAGATGCTGGGAACCTAACCCCAGTTTTCAGTAAAGCAGCCAGTGTTCTTAACCACTGAGGCATCTCTCCAGCCCTGGAAACGTTTATTTGGCTTGCAAGTTACATTCCATCCTTTAGGGAACTGCAGCAGAGACCACTGAGGAATGCTGCTTATGGGCATGTTCAGCTAGCTTTCTCATACAGCTCAGGCCCAACTGCCTAAGAATGGCAGTGCCCACAGTAGGCTGGGCCCTCCAATATCAATTAGCAATTAAGGAAAACATCACACAAACATGGCCATAAGTCAATCTGATGGAGGAAATTCCACAACTGAGGTTCCCTCTTCCCAAGTGACTCTAATTTGTGTCAAATTGACAAAAACTAACTAGCATACCTTTGAAAGGCAATGTTTTGTTATACATAAGAATTTCTTAATTCCATAGTCCAGCATTCACATTAAGATCCCTAAAGAAATCCCTTTTCATATATAGCATAAAGATCTATGCATAAGAAGTTTCTGATCGACTAAGCTCCAGGGGACTATAAGCATCTCTCGAAATGTCCCGTAACTGTGGTACATCATCTGTCCTCTTGATCAAGAAGGCCATGGAGACCCACCAAATGGACTTGAACCAGTGTCCAGTCTACAGAGAGGAGGATCAACACAGAGGAATCATTTCGTCCATGCTTCCAAGTGAAGCCAGCCATGGTGGAGCAGGACCTTTGACTTATCTTCACATAGATGGAACTGGTAAAAAGAAAGGAGCCAGAGGCTCCTCCCAAGCCCATGTGACCCCTGAGGAACAGATCCTCAAACAACCTTAAGAGTATAAATAAATTGGTTTATTTGGGCCAACTGTATGCTCTTAAACACCCAAAAGGAAAATATAACCAAAGATTAAAGGGATCGATATAATTCTTTAAGAGTCCAGGTGTTTAGCTAAAAGCTACATAACAAGAAACAATGCCAGACAGGAGATACCTTCCTTTGAGTTGTTGGCCAGAGTGGCCCAAGAGACTCCCAGACAGTAACCCAGCATAGAACTGGGAAAATGAACAGCAGACCCCAATCTTATCTAAATGAGTATTGACAACTGATTACTGCTAGGTGAGGAAGAGCTGATCTTCCTAAAACAAGGAACTCTAGATAGGCTGACTAGATTCAGTGGATGGACTAGCACTGGAGAACGGCTGGGGGCACTGACAACACAGTGGACTGTAACAGGGATTACAGAGTATATGGGCTCCAGTGGGAGGGGAGGCTATGGGAGGGTGCCATTTGGGATGTGGGTATATAGATGAATAAGATTATTTGGGATGTTCTATATGAAATACACACAAAAAAATCAACAAATTTTTAAAAAATGATTTATATTTGAGGAAGCATAAAAATTTGCTCCATGTTAATTAGTAGAGGTAAACACATTACCATTGAAATCTACCCAATGATTTTATATTCATGCTCAGGTGGATCTCAGAAAGTAACCAACAGTGACTAGTAATAATCAGATACATAGAAATTAGAGACACATGTGCAAACATCTAAGTGTTAGTAGCATTAAAAATGAGTTTTTCTGTATGAAACAGTATATTTTAAAATGAAATGGAGATCTTTTTTAATGTTAAAATCTCATTCAATTTTATGTCTTATAGGGTTTATACTGAGTTTAATATTGTATAACTGTATTAATTCAACCGTGAACCTAAAAATTTACAGGGAATTTTGAAAGAGATGCATCTTTGCTCTGGAAATTGTTAGTGAATATGTTAATGCTGTAATGAAATGCTTCTCCTAATCATGTGTTATTAAATAAATAATTTTTTAAAAAGTTTCTGAGACTACTATTTTTAATAAGAAAAAACTGAAAACCGCTAAAATATCAACGACTATACCACTAAGAGAATTTGTTAAATTTACAGTGTGAAACAGGACTGTACATTCTCCAAAAGTAATGAAAAAAAATCACAATTTTGACATCTCTAGTGAAAATAGTGAATATGAAGATGCGAACACAAAGGTTCAGAAGATAAATCCCCAAGGGGAAAAATCCTTATGCACTAATGACATATTTTTTATTACTAAGAGGATTTTCATAGCGCTGCCAGGGTTTAGGGATGACTTTGCAATAGGAACAAAGAAAATAGATCAAAGGAACAAGTAGGAAAATTTTACAGATAAAGTTGACAAAAAATACTATTAAATGGCATGCCTCCACTGTGATTCAATTTGCATGGTCATACTGAAAATGAAATTATGGATAGAGGGCAAGCATTCAACAGCTATTTATTCTCGGCACCTTGAGCAGTTATGAGTCTCTGCAATTAACTACAACCCCTTGCAAAAATAAGCTTCTCTGGTGAAAGCTAACAGCAGGACTAATCTATGGACAGAGTCATAAATATTTAGAAGGCAGTTTGACAGACACATCATGTCCATTTAACAAAACAACTACAGTGGCTTCCCCACTAGGGCTTATGACCACCTCAGTCACGGGCTTTTGACCAGGTTTACAGTGTCAGGTATGAATTCTTCCTGTGGAGCAGGCCTTAAATCCAAGCAGAAAATGGCTGGTTACTACCATAACAGTCTTGCCACTATTGCAACATTGGACACATCTTGACTACAGATCAGGCCTGTAGCACACAAGTCCACAGCTGAGTAAGATCACTGATGACTTTCTTCCTGTAGAAGTCTAGTGCCTTCTGGCACTTTGAAAGCAAGCCAGCAGGGAAAAAGCTTCCAGTTCATTTTCAGGTTGATTCCTCTATTTCCTCCAAACCAAGCTTGTAACTTCTTCAGCAATAGAGTCTCATCATCTAGTTCTGGTGGGCAACCAACAGCAGCAACAATAGTCTGGGTGGTGTGGGGATCTCAGAGGCCTTCCTGAATAGGAACTCACAAGGAGGTAGCTCAGTCTTAGCACCAGGGTTTTCATTTAATAACCTGTGGCTTCTGGAACAGCTTGATCTGCCCACATAGGATATCTTTAAATTATGACACAAGAAAGTCATGAGTGTAGTAGTGGAAAAGCAGGTACAAAAAAAGATTTTGTAAAAGAATAACAGTTTTGTGAAAGAATATCACCTTTAAAAAACAAACAGACATGAGCTCACCACCCTAACAATAATTGTTGTCATTTCTCTTGCCTGTTCCCACCCCTGCCACATCAATACAGATGTTTTT
>NW_008357493.1:1862403-1895971 GCF_000622305.1 Nannospalax galili
CATAAATACATGTTTTTCACATGAGTAGAAAAAAAAAGATATATATATATATATATATATATATTAGTTACTTTTCTCTTGCTAGGATAAAATTCCTTGACCAAGGCCACTTATAGAAGAAAGAGTTTATTTGGCTATGGTTCCAAGCAGATAAGAGTTCATTATGGTGAGAAGGCATGGCAGAAGGCAGCCAGAGCTCATATTTTTAAGTAGGCACAGGAAACAGAGAGAAACTGGAAACGGGACAAGACCTCTCAAAGGTCTTAAAGCCCACTCCCAAGGATGTACTTCCTTCAGCAAGGCTGCAAGTCTTAAACCTCCACAAACAATGCCACCAACTAGGGCCAAATATTCAAATACTTGGAGCCGATGTGGGGATTCTAATTCAAAGCACAACAAAAACGTTTTTTTTTTAATTTTTCAATCTCTTGTATTAATTTGACCATTAGAAAAATTATATTCTCAGCCAAGAAAAATAACTTGTGTAATCTGAAATATGTTTAGCTTATCCCTATCCTATCAATTATTCACACCTCAGTGTTATTCAGAGAAAGAAGACAGCTCTAGCTCTGTGTCAACATGAGCCATAGAAATTGAAACTATCGATCACAAAAGTCCATAGATCTTGCCTTTCTTGTTCCCCAATTTATGATAGCTTTGCCCTTCTCTTTCTTTTTCTTTGTCACTTTCTAATCCTTTGTCTCTACAAACTAAGGTTGCTTGGAAGTACTTCTCAATCTAAAAATGATTTGAACATGTATTTAGGTATTTTTGGTCACAACGATATTGCTAGTCAGGACTTCTAAGAGGTAAGATGGGCCTGCTGCTAGAGAGTGTCTTGTAGTCAGTCATGCTAGGGAAACAGCACCCATGACATCTCAACAGTATGGTGGCCTAAACAAGACCTGCTTGATGATAACATCGGCTGACTTGCCAATGTGGATGGAGAAATTTCACAAGGTCCACCCCTGGATAAAGAGCTACAGGCAATCAATGGCTGCTAAGGGAAGGAGAAGCAATTTTCTCTAGGGACAAGTCTCCTGAAATGTTGTCCAACCCCAGATGGTCAGTTCTAAGCATGTGTATATATGAGCAACACTAAATATACATATATGTAACAATAATAATTAAAGGCAAGGTCATAAATTTGAGAAGGAGTTGGGGGAGACCTGGAGGAGTTGTGGGAAAGAGAAAGGGGAAAATGATATACTCATGTATGAAACTCTCAAAAAAATTAAGAAAGTAAAAAAAGAAAGTAGGAAATTTTTTATCTCTTTGAGTATAATCTATGAATATTAATAATCTACAAGCAAATAGACTCTTACCTATTGTTTAGCTAGATTTAGAATTCATGATTTTTATTCTAGTTTCATTTTTTATATTTTATTTATTTATTTTTTGTGTTTGAGTGTATTGTCTGCATGTAAGTAAGTGCACCCATGTCCTGAAATGTCCACAGAGGTCAGAAGAGGGCATTGGATCCCCTGAAACTGGAGTTACTGATAGTTGTTAGACACCTTGTGGGTGCTGGAGAGTGAACCACCCGAATCCTCTGCAAGAGCAGCCAGTACTCTTACCTGCTGAGCCATCTCTCCAGCCCACTTCTAGTTTCTAACAATTTAGGCCAAAGATGTCCCTGCATCGCTAGAACACTCAGTAGGCATCACACTAACAATCACACTGATGCACCGGCCAGCATGGGTGCAGGATACAAAGATAACACAGCGTCCAGCAGGGCCAGGCATCTCCACTTCCCTCTGCCCCAACCCATGATAAACTCTCTATCCTTAGGGATTGTAACAAGTACCTGAAGGGAATAAAAGAACATGTTAGGTGATTCCTAATATGAAAACAAAAGTTGAAAAAAAAAAAAAAAACTATCTGGCTCAGCATTGATACCCTGGAAAGTACAATGCATTTGAGAAAGATGGAATCCAGGCACATGTTTCATTGGATGAAAGAACCTTTTTTAAAACATTAGTGTAAAAAATTAGTATATAAATGATGAAGCAAAGGGGAGACTGGGCCAAAGGAAAAAGTGGAATGGAAAAGGAGAAAAGAAAGTAGGAGACAATGAGGAAGGAAAGGGAAGAGGAGCAAATATGAACTAAATACAATGAACCGGGGCTCCTCGAGTTAAACACAGTTCCTACCGGTTTCTTCTTGAGGATCCATAAATAAAATCAGAAAGGATTTCAGCTGAGTAGACAGAATTCATGCAGCACAATGTAAATTATTTGTGTCCTAGCCACATAGCTAGCTTAAGTTGTTCTCTTTTCCCATCAGAAAGCAAACAAAACTCAACATACTAACAGTTCAAGAGCTTTGAAAGCAACAAGTTTCAAATTTTGTTTTCTAGCTATGTAGCCATTTTACTTTCATAGTACGTGCAAGTTTTAGTATAGTTTTTTGTACTAATGTCTGCTGTGAATCTTTTTTTTTTTTTTTTTGAGACAGGAGCTTAAGTTGTTCTCTTTTCCCATCAGAAAGCAAACAAAACTCAACATACTAACAGTTCAAGAGCTTTGAAAGCAACAAGTTTCAAATTTTGTTTTCTAGCTATGTAGCCATTTTACTTTCATAGTACGTGCAAGTTTTAGTATAGTTTTTTGTACTAATGTCTGCTGTGAATCTTTTTTTTTTTTTTTTTGAGACAGGTCTTTTTTCCTGTTTTGGGACCAGGACTCCCAGCTGTTTTGTAAATCTTACTTACTAGCTGGACTACAAAGGCCTGTTTTATTCTTTGTTCTCAGCTAACTAAATTTCAAAAAGTTGTAAAATTTATGTTAGTTACTGGTCAAAGGGTGTGTGTGTGTGTGTGTGTGTGTGTGTGTGTGTGCTTATTAGTCCTCAATTCCAAGTAAGACAAAGAATATAAATTAATCTAACAAAAGTGGAAATACTATGTTTAATGACATATAGTCTATATGTTTCTTCTAAGAATCTTCTTAAGTATTAGGAAAGTACCAGCCAACTGGTTTCATTTGCCTTTCTAGTTTTCATTCTAATTTATTATATAATTTTTACTATTTTTTTATTTTTATTTTATTTGTATGTGTGTTTTGCCTGTTATGTATACAAGTGCACCCATGCATGCAATGCCTGTGGGGGTCAGAAGAGAGCATCAGATCCGCTGAAAATGGAGTTTAGATGGTTGCTTTCCACTATGTGGGTACTGGGAAGAGACCTCTGCAAGAGCAGTTAGTGCTCTTAACCACTGAGCCATCTCTCTTATGACATAAATTTTAAAGATTTTCTAAATTATTCTAAGTCTGACTGCTTGAGTGTCAGCAGTCACAACTGATCAATTGTTGACTATCCACTAACTACATATCATGATTTGTGTGTATGTGTGTGTGGAGGGTTGTTTGTTTATTTTAGATAGGGTCTCACCCTAACCCTAAATGACCTTGACTTCTATAGCCCAGCATGGTCTTGAACTCATAACCATTCTCCTGCCTCAAGTCCCCAAAGGCTGGGATAACAGGCATGAGCCGCCATGCCCAACTATGAGCTCTATTTCTTCTACAGACCATGTAGTTATTAAGCATTTATGAGCCAGTCCACAGACTGCTACTTCCAGGCTAACAGATGAAGGAACTGAAGTTGGTAGATTAGGTGACTGGATTAAGGGCAAAAATGATCCTAAGTACTTTCATGCCCTCTTTTGAGCAACTCCAAAAGTGTTGTTTCCCTTGGAGATGCTGCTGTCCTTATGAAAGTAACATTTTATTTCATGAGACAATTGTTCTCAAGTTCCATGTTGAAAAGGAGACAAGGAACAAAATTCACCTAGAGGTATTCCAAAATAAACTTCCTGACATCTTGGATTGTGTGTGCTTACATTTTATGTTCTTTCATTGGTTTTCAATTAAGGAACTCTAATAACCAGTAATCTCAATTCACAAACAACATCCCTGAAGCCTCTGAGTAGTCTACTTGGTTTGACTTAAGTTCTAATGGAAGAAGGTAGAAAGAGTATATGGACCTCAAAAAGCCATATTATGGCCTAGGACACTTTAGAGGAAAAGAATTCCTATAAAATGAGAGTGGTCTCCTTTATGAAAAAAAAATTGGAACTACTTGTCTGGAAAGACGGTACCATTTCTTCTTAGTCCACTTTTAAGTTCCTCTTAAAATGAACCTAGTGTATGGTACCTAGACAGTGTCTAGTAATCTACTAGGAACTCAAATGGTGAACAACTAAATGTATAAGCCTTTCAATGTTTCAAAATGGACTGACTTATGGTCATCTTTAAAGGTCAAAATTGATCAGTTTATTCAACAAATATCTAATAAATTGCCTTTGGACATTTCAGAAAAATCACTATGTAATTTGTATGTGAACAAATTTTATTTTGATGGAAAAAGTGCCAGTCTAATTCTTGGTAATGTTAACAACAGAAAAAGAGGCATTGCATTTGCATTCTGATAAATTTCAGATGTTCATCATAATGACAGTTAAGTCACAGGAATATACTAGGAATTCAGATTCAAAGCTACAAAATGTTCCACATACAAACCCAATCTATTTGAGTTAACTACAATAACACTCTCATTTCTATTCTACAAAATGTCAGCACACATCATGAATACACATGGGAATCAACCGTACCAAAAGAAGAAATAGGGGAAAACATGCAACAACATGTTTCATGGTATAAATTTTTATCAGAAAAAAATATTTTTCTTTCATTAACAAAAAAAATCCAGGAAAACATCTTTCTTTATTAAGATATTCATGGTAGCATTATCAAAGTATTTAAATACTATTAAATGCAGTGATTCATGATCATTTTTTACATATATATTGATCCCCTGAGAATTTCATATAATGAGTTTTGATCATATTCAGAACTCCATCTTATTTGCAGATAATATGCTTCTATACATAAAACAGCCTAAGACTCCACCAGAAAAGTCCTAGAGCCATTAAACACATTCAGCAAACAAACATAATACAAAATTAACACACAAACATCAGTAGCCTTCCTATACCCAGCAGTAAACATAATGAGAAAGGAACCAAGGAAGTGATCCCCTTCACAATAGCCTCAAAAAAACAAGAAAATATCTTGGAATAAATCTAACCAAGAAAGTGAAAGACTTGTATAATCAAAACTTCAAGGCATTGAAGAAGATACCGGAAGATGGAAAGACCTCCTATGCTCAAAAAATGGCAAGATTAATGGGAAAATGGCCATCCTACTAAAAGCAACTTAGATTCAGCACAATCCTCCTTAAAATTCCAACACAATTCTTCACAGAAATTGAAAAAATAATTTCAAATTTCATATGGAAACACAAAGACCCCAGGATAGCCAAATATTCCTGAACAATATAGTAAGAACTAGAAGTATCACTATCCCTGATTCCAAATTATATTACAGATAACATTATTATATTCGTAAGAACAGCATGTCACTAGCATAAAAACAGACACATTGATCAATGAAACAGAACTGAGGACCCAGATTTAAGTCCATGCACTTATAGTCACCTGATTTTTGACAAAGGGGACAAAAACATACACTGAAGAAAAGACAGTATGTTCAACAAATGGTGCTGGCCAAACTAAATGGCTACACATAGCAATGAAACTAGATCCCTATCTCTTTCCATGCACAAAACTCAACTTGAAAAGGATCAAGGACCTCAACATAAGACCTGGTACCCTAAATCTGATAAAAAAAAAAAAAAAAAAAAAACATAGGGAATACACTGGAACTTACAGGCACAGGAAAGGACTTTCGAAACAGAACCTAGGCATTAAGACCCACAATTAAAGAGTGGAACGTCATGAAACTAAAAATCTTCTATACAGCAAAGGACACCATTATTCAAGTGAAGAGGCAGCCTACAGAATGGGGGCGAAGAATCACGATCATATTTTTTTAATATTTTATTTTTTATTAATTTTATTTTATGTGTACAAGTATATTCGCCTGCATGTATGTGAGTGCACCCGTGTCGAGCAATGCCATGGAGATCAGAAGAGGGCTTCAGATTCCCCTGGAACTGGAGTTAAGGACGGTTCATAGCCACCATGTGGGTGCTGGGACTCAAACCCCTATCCTCTGCAAGAGCAGTCAGTGCTCTTAACTGCTGAGCCATCTCTCCAGCCCCATCACAATCATATTTTAATTGTAGATCTTTTGAAGAAGATGATGAAGGCTCCGAAACCAGTCTTCATAAAAATGCAAAGTCATGGTAAGATGTTGCATAAAATTTCAAGTGGTCCATAAACTTCAGATTAAAAACTGTAGCCATATCCTGAAGCTACTCATGTCTTTAGATAGACATACACATATGCATATGTGTGTAGATAGGTAGTAGGTAGATAGACAGACAGGGAGACAAGTGGTCTTCTTCTTTAACAGTTTGTGATAAAACAGTTTAGTAGGAAAGAATCACAAGCTTACATTATCACTTATTAAGAAACCAAACAGGATATTGGCAAAACTAGCAGGACTTCTCTAAACTCTGATGGATAATATAATAAAAAAAGAATACCATTTTGATAATTCACAAATTTGTAATATATTAGTATTTGAGGAAATATTTTTATTTAGTACAATATATCAAATAATTATGAAGCAAGAGAATATTAAATTTTAAATAAAAATTCAAATTGCTTATTTTAAAATGATTTCAGGAGGCTAACTAGTTTTCAACACTTTCACTGACTATGACATTTGAACCTGTCCCATCACTGGGGCAAGGAAATATTTCCATTCATTCCCTCTGCCAGAAAACATCTCCTTATCATATACAATACCATGGACTCACTGGGCCCAAAAGCATTCTTAAAAACTCTGTTTTGATAATAATGTCATGTGGTGCAGCAAGGTAGTAAGACTGGAAAAGCAATCAGAGAGAATGGCATGTTTGGGGGTGGAAATCTTGCTTCTTAAAGGAGCTGGTTAGTCTGATTCATCTCTCCATCCTTCCCCCATGCTGAGTCATTCAGAGGAGGCTGACTGAAAACACAAATGCATGCTCATGTGAGTGTGCACGTGTCCATATTACAAAAGGTAAGTTTCCTAAGCTTCAGTCTTGCATACCACACAGAGTACATGTTATGGTCCACCAAAGCCAATGCCTTTACTGCAAAGAGCAACTGCTCCATGTTTTTGCAGAGAAGTAAAATTGCACTTTGCTTTTCCTTCCCCTTTAAGTAAGAATCAAGCACTCAGCACCTAGATACTTTCTGGACTTTAGCTTCTATCTGAATGCTAAAAAGAGCTTGACTGGCCAAATGATGCACAGTCCTGAGGATCAAGATTTAAAATAAAAGGAGGTTTATTTTGTTCATATTGAAGAAAAGCCTTAGCCAGGTTATAGCTTTAGTGTTTATGTACCAGATGGTGAGTCAGTCAAAATCAGTGAAGAGAGCCAACTAAATTACCTAATCCTGTCTACAAATCTCCTTTCGTTGAATTCTGCCAACAGTTGCAGAGATCGCACTGGTACAGTGCCCTATAACATTCAAATGTTTGTAATTGCGTGACTTACTGATCTAAATTTCAATACCTTTATTCCCAGAAGGTACAAGAGTACTTTTTTCAAACCTTCTATATAGAAGGTCTTTGGCAATGATTGTTGCTTTCATTGAAATGAAGTCAAATACATCATGTGCATTTGAATGAATTTAAAAATCGAATGTATATCATGGATTGTTTAACTCTCAAGGAAGCTGTTTTGAATCAAAAGCATATGGTTATTTTATGAAACATAGATAGTACCATACATAAAATAATTAGCATAGTGCTTGCAGGTACACAGCACAGCCAGAGCTGGTTGTTAATTTTGCTGTATTCTCTTCATCAAGCCCAGCTCTTTGTAATTTACTGGAGTTCAGCAAATATTTGACTTTCTAGATAATGCTGTGATTGGCAAGACTTGCGTCAACCCTGCAAATGTATTTTTTAAATCAGTCTACCATAAATTATTTGATTAATAGGAGTAAAATTTACTTGCAAGTCTCCTGTTCAGACTATTACAACAAACAAAAAGTATATGAACATTCCACTCTATCAAGGTATTCTTCTAATTCCTGATAGCTACATATTTTATATTCTATCTGACAAACTACATACATGTTATGAAGGATTCAAGATAAATCAGGGTCCTGAACTGTTTATGTTTTTTGTCTACTTCAAGATCAAGACCTCCACTTTCTAGCAATCTTTAACCAAGTTAATGGGCTATAAGACGGGATAGTGTTGGGCTGGAGAACTGGCTCAACAGTTAAGAGCACTGGCTGCTCTTGCAGGAGACCCAATTTGATTCCCAGCACCCACATGGCAGCTAACAATTGTCTATAACTCCAGTTCCAGGGGAATCCAATGTCTTCTGACCTCCACAGGCATTGGCACGACATAGGTACACTTATACATGTGCAGGCAATACACTCATGCACGTAAAATAAAAATAATAATAAATAAAATATTTTCTAAAGGAGGGGGGATTTTTCTCTAAGATCTATTACCTCTCCAGCCATGTGTATTTAGCTATTTTTACAGTACCACACAAGAATTTCTTCCCATTGGGTGGGGTTTTAGTTCAATTAGGTACCTGTTGGTTGCCCCCACGATAAAAAGTGCTTGTAGGACTCTATTTCCATATGGTCATGCACCTCCTCCCTGGCTCTTACAATCTTTGCACCCCCTCTTCCACAGTGGTCCCTGAGCCCTGGGTGGGTGTAGTTTAATACAGGAGCCCTGCCAAAGGTCCAGCATTCTGCAGACTCTTGGTCTCTACACTTTGGCCATTTGTGACCTTTTGCGTTCCTGATCCTCTGTTGCATGAGGGAATTTCATTAATGAGAGCTAAGATATACATTATTGTCTTCTTTACCCCTTGTTCTATGTTCTGTGAACCTTAGGTGTAGAGGTTGCATTGAAGATGTGTCACTTAGATTTGGGCAATTCACAGACAATGTGTGTGACCAGTTGTGGTACTCGGTAATAGTCCCCATCTGGTGCAAAAGAAGCTTCTTTGATGAGTGTTGATGACTGGGATATTTGTCTGTAAATATAAGAATACACTTTTGCACATAGTGAAATTACATTAATCTAGGGGCTATATGAGGGTGCCAGTGGGGAAGGGGATATAAAGATGATTAAGACTGATTGAGATGTTCTGTATGAAATACTTAAAAATTCAATAAAAACAAGAGGGGGATATTATCTCTCATACCATCTGGTGACAAATGCCATAACAAAGTGCAGTTAGATTTGGAATGCTGCAGGGACTCAGAAAAATGTAAGCCAAAGACAAGTTAGGTGGGACGTCTTTGCTGAGTGGAAAGTCAAAGACACAGTGGGAAAGAGCAAGGACACCCTAGGAAGAATGAACAGCATAAGCAAAGGTACAGAGGTATGAAAATGTTTGGTTTGCTCAGGGACCAGAAGTGAGACACCTGGTGTAACTACAAAGTAAGGAGGAGACCTAACAGATGAGCAAGATAACTGTAAAGTCCTCTAAGAACAGAAAAGCAGCTGAGTCCAAGCAAAAGTGTCTAAGAAACACCAGTGTTAAGGCCTGCTGATGATATTGCCCTGTACTTGACCTGTGTGAATGGCAGTGAAATGCAACAGAAGGTATAAATGTTTGGGATCTGGTTCTATCCCCCAACCAGTTAGCTTGGCTGTGCAGAAACAGAACTGACTGCAAGCAAGCCCTCACCACACTCCCATAAGCCATCCCAGTGAAAGTCTCTGGGTCACCAAAGACCGTGTAGAAGTAGAAAAAGAAACTAGCTTGGAAGATCAGTGTAAGAAGAAGGGAAACAGAAGGTTATAGGGGTGGGTATGATCCAAATACATGATGTACATATATGAAAGTATCATACACAATGTAAAATTAATACATGCTAACAAGAGCATTGAAAACTACAAAGTCTGGCCAATAATTCCCAGGATTACATCAATGTTTAAATCTCAGTAATTTTAAGTGGAAGAGGTATGAAAAACAAACATTAATACAAAACAGACAGTTATGGAGCATAGACAAGTTAGGTCATGGTCTACAAAGCATAGTGGGACACAAGGAAGAAACCAACCTGGCTCTTCCCAAGGGGCGTTTTAATCCTTCTGTAAGTTGAACTTGAAAATAATTATTTTAAAGCCACACTTTCCTTGACTTTATCACTAAGATTCATTAAGAGATTAAAGTTAAAATCATCCTTTGAGTTCTAGGACCCTCTGTGAAGAAAAGGTCTGCTGACTGTAGCTGTGGTACAACTTTTGAGTCACAATCTCAAAATCAATAAAAAGAAATAAATAATAAATAAGTAAATAAACAAATAATAACAACCATACTCTTTGTAAGCAGCTTTGAGGGAACTACAGTAAGGAATTTTGTGTTGTGACAGGCAATGTGCCAATTCAAAGGTAAAGTCTTCTTCCCTTGCTACATGCCAAGCACAAACTCCCTTGTGTCCATTGGGTTTTTACAGTCTTCCAGGGCCATCTGACCTTATTAAATTAAAAAAAAAATTTCAGGGCAGAACATAGTGGCACCTGCCAATAATTCCAAGCACTTAAAAGGCAGAGGCAGGTGGATTATTAAATTAAAAAAAAAAATTTCAGGGCAGAACATAGTGGCACCTGCCAATAATTCCAAGCACTTAAAAGGCAGAGGCAGGTGGATAGCTAAGAGATGGAGGTCAGCCTGGGCTACATGACAAGTTCCAGGCCAATTTGGGCTACAGTGAGACCCTGTCTCAAAAAAAAAAAAAGTTCAACCCCACAGATGTGGTAATGAAAATCCAAGCACTTTTTCACTTATTTCTGAGACTGAGAAGTTCTAACAAAGCCCTGGTGGCGAATTTTACCTTGGTGCTTTTTGATAACATTCCTTTTTCGTCAGGCACTTCCAAGGCCAGCCACTGGAGGCTGCCAAAGCAAACATCACCATTGACTGCTTAGGAGAGTAGTGTATGTCATTATGAAAAAGGAGATAGGTTAACCATGCTCCAGTGAATGGACCCACACCAAAGGACATTGGGGAACACAAATTTGACTCAGTAGCCTTAATATCTATGAGAAGGTTCATGAAATCTGGTGGGGGAGTATAAGAAAGTACAGATAAGAGAACTCTAAATAGGATCAAAACGTATTGTATGAAATTCACTAAAAATTCAATTAAAACAAGTTTTTAAAACCTTTTAAAATGTATTAATGTAACAGACTCCCAGCTTCCATCAACCAAAAGACTAAGAATGTTGTCAGATAGCATCTGAGGCCTACAGCAGAGATTTTCTCACTTTAACCCTCTTACCTGATGTTTCCAACAGTGTATTTGAAAAATGCCTTCATTTGTGACTTTCTTTGTTCTGTTACTCTAAAGATTTCATTCATCTGTTATCACATTGGAACATGGACTTTGAGGCAACCCAAATCTGTGTTCCTGGACCATGGTCACTCATAGTAGCTCCAGACTAAACTCTCTCCGCTCCCGCACACACCAAAAAGAAAAAAAAAAAGGAGATACCCCCACACACATACCAAAAAAAAAGGAGAACAGTGCTAGAAACCAGTATTTGTGCCTCCAAGAGTCCACCTCCCAGGCCTTCCCACTGATTTTAGAAGCCTGGGAAGCATCTTAAAAGTCAAAGTGCTTTGTAAATGATTACATAGCATACCTAATACATTAAGGGTAGTGGCTGGTCAATGGTACCACGAGGCCAGCTCTCATGCTGAGTTCTTAATATGAAGGCCAACAACAACCCACAATGGACAAAAGGATACCAAAAAATTGTGGGAGGAACTGATATGTTTTTACCTTGTCAAAATCTTGTCATAGATGTCTATATATGTACAAGCTAATCAAATTGTACACATTAAGTAGGTGCAGCCCTACTACCTCAGTAACAGTACTGGAAATGAATATATATTGTGACTGAAGGGAAAAATCCATGTTAGCTATCCATATATCTTGCCTTTTTGAAAAAAATACACCAGGCATGGTGGCACACGCCTTTAATCCCAGCATTTGGGAGGCAGAGGCAGGGGGATCTCTGTGAGTTCAAGGCCACATAGTGTCCTTGTGAGTACCATAATGTGAGTTCAAGGTCTACATACAGAGTTCCAGGACAGCTGGGGCTATGGGAAGACAGTGTCTCAAAAAAGACCAAAAGGAAAAAAAAGAAAAATCCTAATACAAATGGAAGTTCTTTTAACACATAAGTTGTTGATTTGTCCAGAAGTTATTTAACATCCACTCAGACATAAACACTAGGGTTACATATGCTGACAACAAGATGCAGATCTAGTTTGCAGCATGAGATTTAATCCTCCCCATAGCCTGAAGATCTTACTGGTCCCAACAGCATCTAAATATGGAAATTCTAAGATCAGATTGGTTCTTTTATAACTGAATTTTAGCGTCTGAGTCACAATAAGGAGGATTTTACCCACAGAGATATAAAATGAAGTCCCACACAAGAAAACAGAGGATTAACAACACATAAGCAATTGGCAGTCAAAGTGTTTATCGTCTACAGAACTTCTAGAAACTGGCAAAGCAGAATTCTACATCCTTAATTCCTGAGGTTCCCAGGGAAGAATTTGTAGGGGAAACAAAATTGCCATCAATCTAAAGATATTGAGGGAGAGATGGGAAGAGGGAGAGATAGAGAGATAGAGCAAGATAAGGAAAAGATGGGATGGGGAGAGAATGGGGGAGGGAGATATGGAGGAGAGATGGGGAGAGGGAGAAGTGAGGGAGGGGAGAGAAGAAGGAATGTTTTTGTCCTCTATGGATAAACCAGACAGTAGAGCTTTCTCAAATACTCAGAAGCCTGCAGCTCTTCCTTCTTGAGACACTCCCTTCATTTAGCATCCCTCTTTCCTGTGGGATCACAGGTCTCTCTAATTCCACCCCAGCTCATGCTAGACTGGAATCATAGAACTTGTCCTCAGATATGGCAGGTGCAAAGAGCCAGCTTGCTCCCCTGGGTTTCATAGGTATTTTCATGCACTATCAGGAATATTGTCATCATTTATAAACTGATGAAAATCATGGTTCTTTTTGTTTGGTTGGTTGTTTTTTGACTCTTTGAGGGTCTCACTCTATAGCCCAGGCTGGTGTGGAACTCATGCCAATGCCCCTGTCTCAGCCTCTATAAACCACCATGTCTAGCTGATAATTCTAATTATAGGCACTCACCATCAGACTAGTTACATACACTTAATACCTGACTGTTTGTCACATTGCCCTTCTCCCACTTAACAGACACAGTCATTCACAAAGCTACTACCATCACAAGGTCACACTCTCAATAAAGCAACATGGCTTCTTGGCTTACCTGCCTCAGGTAACACTGGAATACACAGAAAGATATTTTTCCTTGTCAACTTTAGTGTCACAAATTCAAACCTACTGAATATACTGTGGGGCAACTAGAAAACCTCATTGTAACCAACTACACTACACTACACTACACACACACACACACACACACACACACACACACACTTATTCCTATAACCCTCCATGTGATATGGGAGACTCAGGTGGATCTTGGCACCTAACAGAACAATACGTCAAATATGGCCTAATAAGAAAGGGCTTCACTTGCCAACCTATACAGCATCCCTGTAATATATTCAGGCAGTGGAAACCCTTTATGACCATGTCACCTCCAGGAAATCTCATTTTCACACAAAGCCAAGGTCAAGTACTCGGAGGATGTACACTCCCCACACGAGCTTCTGGGACCATTAGCCCTTGGCAGATTCTTGGCATGTCTGGCTGTTTTAGTCGCTTTGCTTAACAGAGCAACAGCATGCCTATAACTATCACCTGCCAGCTGTTTCCTGAGAGTTTGAAAATTTGTGGGATGTTTACCTGTGGTACCAAGTGTAGACTCCAGAACCATTGGAGAGTCCTCTGAGGACACCAGCACCTCTGTCTCTTCTGAGTGGCTCTGCATTCACAGTGCCCAGACACCTAGGGCCTCCACCAGCTAGACAAATGCGCCACCTGATGCTGTCTATCCACAAGGTTTCATACTCCCATCTCTGGCCTCAGCCTGCAGCGGGCAGATGAAGGGTCTTTTTAACCCTTCTACAGCTGCTCCCTAGGGTAATGACTGGGCAGACTAGATGATGGCCTTTCTGAGGCACATAATTCATAAGCCACAATGTATGCACATACATATCAAATATGGAGATCTCAGGTCAGACCTGTCCCTTCATTGCCATTGATTTTGCTTTTTAAAAATATTATATATTTTATTATTTTATGTTTATGAGTGTATTGTCTGCATGTATGTAAGTGTGCCCATGTTGCGCAATGCCCTCAGAGGTCAGAAGAGGCCGTCAATCCCTTGGAACTGAAGTTACAGATGTTTGTTAGTTGCCATGTGGGCTCTAGGATTTGAACCTGGGTCTTCTGCAAAAGCAACCAGTGAGCCGTCTCTCCAGCCTCCTGATTTTGCTTTTTTGATGCAATCATTCTTGAATTAAAGATAAACACTGAATACTAAAACTATTCTTTATCTAATATACATCCACACATTCTGTCTTTGTATAAGCCAAGTACACACCCTCAGCCATTAAATGTGATGCTAAAGTAGAGGGGCCTTAAAGAAATGAGAGCAAGCCAAAGTGATATCAATTCTAAATTGCTAAAACTCATTAACACCATTGGGAAGGAGGATAAATGGGCCTTTTTAGGCAAGGAATTAATGAGAGATGGTTTCACTTGCCAGGAATATAAAAGCTATTCCTTATATCAAAAGAGGCCTGGCAGTGAACCATTGCAATTTGAAGATAGCTAGAGCTTGCCAGTGACAGAAGGTAGAAATCTAACCATTACCTGGTCCTGGAGTTAATGATAGGGCTAGAGGAGTTCTTAACTGTGTGGTTGTCAGACCAGCAGCATGAGCAAGGAGCTCTCACTCCCATCTAGTGTCACAATCACAAATCTTACACATGTGAGTAAAAAACAAATTTGTAGGCAATTGTTGTGCTAGCTTTTCCTGGGGGAGAGTGAACAGATGTCTGTTCACCCCAGATAGAACCCCAACATCAGATCAAAGAAACTATTCCACCCAAGCCTAGCTTGTTAAGCCAATGGGTTTCACTAGTGTTACTTAAAGGAGCATGGGTGACCTATGCACAGCTATGCCACCCAAGAAGAGCTTCTCCCTCACCCTGGCAAGTGTGACTTACTTAAACATCCTTGATGGAGGGGGTTGGCAGGTGGGGGGGGCGCTTGTGAGATGCTCCTGTGCTGCCTATTGAGTTGCTGTCCTCCAGGAGGCGATGTTGATAGGCTGGATCTTATGAGGGTCTCCTGTGGTGATAACAGCTGCTCTGATTTTACCACAGCAACGATCATGTCAGGCCCAGGGGACAGTGCTCCACAACATCAACTTCTTCAAACAGACTAGAAGCAAATTTACAAAGATTTATTATATATTAGATATCTGTAGGGTCTACAATATAAATACCACCGAAGTTGAACTTGCAGAAAATGCAATTTCTCAGACCCTTTCCAGACCCCTTGGTTCTGACACTCTACAAGTAGAGCCCAGAAACCTGGGTTTTAAGGAGTTTTAATGCGGTGATCTGATAGAGGCTCCTGTTTGAGAATGTCTAGTGCAAAGAGAAATCAGAGTGACTTATTTCAAATGTTGTGCAATGACTGAAACTTACAAACTGAGACCAAGTAGCTACAGGAAAGGCTATAAGAAGCAGTGGGGGAAACCCGATGCACGCATCAGAATTGCATTAAGAAGTCTGGTTATTTTCAGGCAGCTGAATCAGGCGCTCTAACCTTTTTTAGCATCTTCCTCCCACTTCTGGGCTCTATCTTTCTCCCGCTGGAAAAATCCTTCAGATCGATTTAATTAGCATTCCGGTTTACAAAGTGTGTTCACACACATCACCTCATTGAATCCTTATGGTAATTGTGCAACGGGTAGAGATTGCTCCCATATTATAAATGGCCCAACTGGGACAAATATGAATCTAGACAGGTATCCATTTGCAGAGCCAGAACTTGAATTCTAGACCTTGCTAATTCTTAATGTCTTTCTGTTGACTATATTCAGTTCACTGGGGGGTCCTCCTACGAGATTTATTCCAGTATTTCTCAACCTCAGTGCTGTTGACATTTTGGGCTGGTTCAGTTTCATTTGGGGAGATGGGGGCAGTGGTAGTTTGCATTCAGATATCAAACAGCATCTCTGCTCTCTACCAGTAGATGGCAGTAACCCCCGTTCGGGGAAAGGAGCGCAGGCAAAATACCCTGGACTCTGAACAAGTGATTCTCAAACTTGAGTAAACATCAGAATCACCTAAGAGAGATTGCTGCGCTCCTCCCCCAGGTTTTAGATTTATTAGACCTGGGGCCAAAAAATGGACAATAAAAATAAGCAAATAGCCGGGCGTGGTGGCACAAGCCTTTAATCCCAGGATTAGGGAGGCAGAGGCAGGCAGATCTCTGTGAGTTCAAGGCCAGCCTGTCTACATAGTGAGTTCCAGGACAGCTGGGGCTACAGGGAGACCCTGTCTCAAAAAGACCAAAAAAAAAAAAAAAAGCAAATATTGCCTTGGCCAGCGCAGCTGTTTTGTGCACAACTTCTTCCTGAAGTTGAAGTCCAATTCATAAGCCACATTTGAAGGTCAAATGTGGTTCCATTATTTTAATACATGGCCCTTGAATATTGTTTGGAAAGAAGTGTTCTGTGCTAATGAGCAGAAAATCTCTCATACTTCCTGCTTCTCAGATCTTTTTTATGAAATTCTAGAACATATTAGAACTTCAGATCTTTGTGATACAGGAAAGATAACCTTTAATTCCTTCTTGCTTACACAGTACTTTCTAGTTTACAGGCTGGATCAAGAATGAAATGAATCATACTATCCCTCTTAGAACTGTAGGAAGATCAGATTTTATAACGAATTTAAAACACACACTCTGTGAGGCAGAAATCCTGACACTCTGGGGACAAAACCTTTGACTCGTGTTGATGTTCAGAAGCAAAAGGAATCTACTCCTGAGAAAAAGTCCTCTGTCTTCACTTCCTAGATTTTAAGAAACAGTTAATGCCTTCATTCAAAATACACAAATTCTGCTGCCTTCTTAGTTTCTTTTTAAAGTAAATTTTTAAATCATTTTAAAGAGCTTTTGTTTTATAACCTTAATAATATTGATTTTTAGAACCTTAAATTTTACAATATTATCTTTTGCCAGACCGTGTATGAAAGGGCTTTCTTACTTTTTTGAATTTTGCATTTTAATTGACAGAATAATTACATATATTTGTCGTGTACAACAGGTTGTTTTGAAATGTTCAGTGTTGGAATGGCTGAATCATGCTAATTAGCATATGTATTGCCTCACTAATTAGTATTTTCTGAGGAGACACTTGGAATCTACTCTTAACAATTTTCAAGCATACAGCCTTAGTAGTCATCATTTTGTACAACAAATCTTTTAGAGTTACTCCTCCTACATAACAACTTTTATATCTTTTGACCAACATCACTCGGGACAAACACACCCTCCACACCAATAACCACAGTTCTGCTCTTTATTTCAGAATCCAGTGTTTCTACTATTGCATGTATAAATGAGACTAGATATTTGCCTTTCTGTGCTTGGTTTATTTCACCTAACAGTGTTGTGACAGTTTATCAGCTTGACAGAATTTAGAATCAATCACCTGGGGAAAGAATCTCAGTGAGGGGTTGTCTAAATCAGATTGGCCTATGGACATGTCTGTGGGGGATTGTCTTGATTGTGTTAAATGAAATAAGAAGATTTGTCCACTGCGGTTGTCATGGTTGTCACCATTCCCCAGGGACTGTGTAAGAGTGGAGAACGTGAGCTGAGTGCAAACATGCATGTGTCAATTCCTCACTCTCTGCTTCTTGACTATGGATGTAATGTGCCCAGCTGTCTCAGTCTCCTACCACTGTAACTTCCCAGCAGTGATAGACCATAACCTAGACCTGTGAGCTGAAATAAGCCCTTTCTCTTGCTCTTGTCAGGGTGTTTTATCACAGCAACAGAAATGAAACAGAACAAGTATCATTCAGATTTCTCATGCTATTGCAAAAAAACAGAATTAAAACTCTTATAAACAAAAGAAATAACACTTCCTTGTGTTCATAAGCCACACTTTCTTTGATCACTCATTCACTGATATGCAGGCTGATTCTGTATCTTGGCTATTCTGAGCAGCATTGTGAGGAGCATGGAAAGGTATCGGATTGATTTAATATCCTTGTTTACATACTGTAGGATTGCTGTATAATATTTTTAGTTTTATTTCTAATTTTTTGGAGAGATCTCCATACTGTTTTCCATAATGGCTGTACTCGATACATGCACACCAACAAGCTCCAGGGTTCCCTTTTCTCCACATCCTCTCCAACACCTGCTGTCTTTTGTTTCTTTGGCAATAGCCATTTTGGTAAGTAAAGTGATATCTCACTGTGCTCTCAGTTGAAATTTTCCTAATAATCAGTAATTTGGGTATTTTATATACATGTTGACCATTTGTAAATCTTCTGAAAAATGTCTATTAAAAGCTTTTGCCCATTTTTAATCAAGTTGTTTCCTTCTTAGTGAATTTCTTATATATATATGCCTTTTATTTTATCTTATTTATTATTTTATATCTATGAGTGTATTGACTGCATGATGAAGATAAGTGCACCCATGTCATGCAATACCTGTGGATGTCAGAAGAGGGTGTCAGATTCCCTGGAACTGGAATTACTGACAAACATTAGCCACCATGTGGGTGCTGGGAATCAAACCTGGGTCCTCTGCAAGAGCAGCCAGTGCTCTTAACCACTGAACCATCTCTCCAACCCTGGGTCTTATTCTTAATTTTATGTAAAATATGTAGCTATTTTCTTTCCATTAAGCAGACTCTCTCTTTACTATGTTTGTTGTTTCTTACGTTATGCAAAGCTCTTTAGTTTCATACAGTCTCATTTGTCTATTTTTTGTGGGTTTTGGGGTCATATCTTAAACATCCAATGTCATGGAGTTTCTCTTCATGTTTTCTAATAGTTTTAAAGGCTGAGACCTGGTTTATCTTCAATCTATTTTTATTTAATTTGTGTGGTATGAGTCAAAGGTCTAATTTCATTTTTCTGCGTGTATAAATACAGCTTTCCAGCATCATTTACTGTGGAGGCTGTCCTCTCCTCTTGAGGACTCTTCCAACCTTTGTTGAAAATCAGTGATGATGAACTTACGGGTTTGTTTCTGATATTTCTGTTTTCTTCCATTAGTCTTGGCATTTGCTTTCAGGCTAGTACTAAGCAATTTTGACTACAATTGCTTTGCAGTAAGTTTTGAAGTCAGGTGATCTGATGTTGCCAACTTTGCTTTTTGATTTTGTCTTTTTATGCTCAAGATTGCTTTATCATTCAGAATTTAAGTATGACTTCATAGAAGCAGGTTACTTTTTTCAAAAAAAATTAGTTGGACTTTATCAAAAGATCTTTAAATTTATGATCAAGGAATTGTCAAATATTTTATTTATTATTTTTGTTTTATGTATTTGAATGTATTGTCTGCCTGTAGGTAGATGCACCCTTGTCATGAAATGCCAGTGGACGTCAGAAGAACTGGAGTTACAGACAGTTGTTAGCTGCCATGTAGGTGCTGGGAATTGAACATGGGTCCTCTGCAAGAGCAGCCAGTGCTCTTAACCACTGAGCCATCTCTCCAGCCCTCAAAGTCAATACTTTTAAAGCACTGGGAAGGCCAGGCAAGGGGAATTACTCCTGTTAGGTCTGTTTATGGCCAAGTTAAGCTGGCCAGCCTCAGCTGCCCAAACAGTAGTTTCTAGAAGTACTGAGATACCTAGGGTGGGAAAACAAATACATTTCCCAAGTCTTTGATATTTAAAGTGTGGCTCTACAAGCAGCAGCTCTGGCCACATGGGGGAATTGGTAAAAATACCATCTTAAACCCATCCCTGGGGTCTGCTGAAGTAAAATCTATTTTAACAAATCTGACTGTCTCATATACACATTAAAGTCTGAGAAGTGCTGCCTAGGTGAGGTAGCAATTCGTTAACACAGCTACTAAGTGACTCCAGGGACAGAGGGAAAGCAAGACTTCCTCCAGTGAGCACATGCTTACCTGTAAGTCATATCAGAATGATTTTATTGAAATATATCATTATGTAAAACTTTCCTAATTTTAATATATGGAGGACTGTAGACAAAGCACTGCAGTGTGTGTGTAAGCAAATGAACGAATGTCACCTTTTCTTTTCATATCTACTACTTCACAGCAGAACATATAGACTATAAAGATAAGTAGAGAATTTCACAGTTATCAGATTTCTTAAGAAATTTTGAATAAGAGTTGCTTCTGCATTTCCATCTAGGGGCTGGGGTTATAGCTTAGTTGTAAAGTGTTTGCCATGCAGGCAAGAAGACCTGAGTTTGATGCCCAGCTCCCATGTAAAAATCTAGGTCCAACAGCCCACATCTGTAATCCCAGCACTGGGGAAGTGGAGACAGGAGGATCCTGGGGCTCACTGCCCAACTAGTCTAATCAGTGAACTCAAGCTTCAGCAAGAAACCCTCAAAAAATAAGGTGGAGAGCAGATGAGGAAAATGCCCAATGTTGACCTGTCTCCACATGCACCAACACAAATAGACACACACAAAGAAAAGAATTTTAATCTAGATTTTCAGAGTAAAAAATTGAACAGTTAATTGGCTAAGCATATTCAAATATGCAAGTAGCAATCTATTTTATTCTTTATTCAAATACTGATCTATAGGGCTTTTTTCTTCTTTAAGATTTTTTTTCTTCCCATATATATGCTGTTCTTAAGTGATATTCAGTATCTAAGTTTTATACAAATAGTTTTTGTTAATATTTTGAAGTTATTATGAGAATTAGAAAAACAATTGTTTCTTTCCTTTTATAGGTGAAATAAAAGCACTACAGTCTTTATGTGATTAGACAGAAATTATTTTATGTAGACTTGCTAGTTGAAATATAACAAATAGAAATAACAAATATATAACAAAAATAACATTTCTGTTACTTATCACTTTAGAATTAAGCATTTTAAAAACTAAGCACCTATATTTTAACAACAAATAATTATGCAATTATATCTGTATACATTTGAATGATTAAAGATAATAACACAGATTGAATGTCTTTAAATTAGTTTAATTAAGGAAAAATGACTCAATGCTAAGTAAGGAATATTTTCAAAATTATTCCCTTTCAATGAACTCACTGTATATTTCATTTAATTAGGATATAAATGCAAAATGGAAATTTCAAGCAAGTGTTTAAGGATTATTTGTTTGATAAAAGAGTTGTCTTTACCATTCTGGGTAATAAGTAGGTTAACCCCCAGATTTGCAAAAAGAAAACTATTTCGTTTTTTTACATGTGTTATTCATTTTGTATGGGGGGAGGGGGTGTGCACATGCCACACATTTAGGAGGACAACTTTAGGAAGTCAGTTTCTTTTTTTTCTTTTCACTACGTGGGTTACAGTGATTGGACTCAGGACAGCAGGCTTGTTTGGCAGGTGCCCTCACCCAGTGAACCGTGTCTCCAGTCCCACAAAAAAAAAAAAAAGGAAATTTTAAATGAATTTTAACTCAGTTATTTACTCCTCTTCTTCAGAGTGTCCATCCCCACATGCCTACAACACCGAGTATCTGATTCACTTATATTCAGTGAAATAATCTCTTCTCAAGATTGTCCTGGAGTTTTCATGACTGTCCTCAATGGTCTGTGTTAAAGGTGTCTCAAGCTCCAACCTCCTTGACTCTTCCCTCCCAGGCCATTGCTGATGAAGACCTGAGCGTCAGGCCACTGTCATAAGAGCCAAAGGGATTCCTGAGCCCCTCCTTCTTTGGGATCTGAACATAGCTTGAAAACCAGACTCACCAGCATCCTTTCCACATAGATGGTTTGGATGCCTTTTCTTTTCTTTTGTTTCCTTCCTTTTCTATCCTTTTCTTTGTTTTTCCTTCAGTACTGGAGATGAACCCAGATCCTCTGGAATGCTAAGCAAGAGCTCTATTGCTGAGCCACATCTTCAGCCCTTCTTTACCCCTTGAAATGCCTGCTGTAGCTTTCTCTCCTCACTCCCACCAACTGGCTCATTGGTTTACTACCATTTAGTCACACAAAGTAGATCTAACTCCCTGAAACATGAATCAGGAAAGGGCATCTGCAGACAATTATCTGGGTGACTCACACAGCAAGGATTTCGGTTTCATATGTGCCTAAGAGAAAGAAATCAGACCTGACAATTATTTGATAACAAAGAAATGTGGGCATTACCCAAAGTGTACTTTATCTACAATTAGCCATTCAATCTAAATTAAACTGTGCTTAACCTACATCTCTCCATGGCAGCTGAAATGCACTCACACTCTGTCATCTGAATTTAAGGGAAAATCTTTCTTATCTTAAATTGTCTATATAATTCTCCTTGAAATTGAAACTGCCTGAGAGGAGCCCAGGAGCACACCTGTCAGTCTCCTTTCCAGGACTGAATTCAGCAGAGGACGAGTCAGCCATACCTCTAAAGTGGCATCGGCATCCTGGCACTAACTTTTAAAAATGCGAATCACACTCTTATTCAGTAGGATTGTCAATCACAAATTTTCTCTATTCTCCACAAGACAAAATAGCAGAATTAAGAACACAGTCATGTGGGATAAATTAAAAGGTTACAAGTAAGATTATGTAATATACACATTATGCAATGTATAAGGAACTGTGGTGGAATCAGGAGCAGCTGACAGTCAGGCAGTGGGAAGAATAACAAGTAGCAGAGGAAGTGAATGGAAGAAGAGTGTGTGGAGCATGAGTGGTCAGTCACAGTGGGCATACGTGTTTGTACCTGAAAGTATGTGCATCGACATCAGTAGATCACCAGTGAACACCTGTAAAGATATACCATCAATGATTCTTGGTATTGCTTCATATGTAAATATTTCAAAGACAATTATAGCAATGTTTAAAAAGGAAAACTGAGTTAAGAAAAGTTATTTTTGCCTGTCTTTATCTTGTTTTCTCAATGGTTATGGAACACCTTGCAGCACAAACTGTGCTCGTGACAACAGACATGAAAGTGAAGAAGACAAACTCGGCCTTCAGATTCTTCACACTGTGTAGGAAAGACACATGAGGGAGGCACTGGTCATTAGAGATATTGATTTAAAATAATAGATATAAAAACGCCCAGATAACTGAAGAGCTGATGTCCCTAAAGGACTCCGTAGGGTGTGTCAGGGGTAGGGGCAGGGTAGGACTGAATAGGGAAAAGGGAAAGATTTCAAAAGACCAATGACTTAACATAGAAACTATTATTTGCCTTGAGGTTTTCATGGTTATAATTATAAAGGGATGTCATTTACACACTGTCATGGTTAAGTCATATTTAAGAATCAAAAGTATCTATAGGGAATTCTCCAAATTAGTTTGTTAGACCCTCCACAGGCTGTCCCCATTCCCACCTTGCCCTTGGCCTCCTGATCTGCCTGCTGCTACCTACCTTCTACCCTGCTAAGAAATTGAAACAATCTAAATGTCCCTCAACTGGCAAAAGGATAATGAAAATGTGCTACATTTACACAATAGAGTTCTACTCAGCAGTAAGGAAAGAGGAAATCATGAAATTTGCAGGTGAATGGATGGAACTAGAAACTGTTGTACTAAGTGAAGTATCACAGACTCAGAAAAACGAATGATGTTTATTCTCTCTCATTTATGGATCTTAGCACCAATCCCATATATGTGACTATACATCCTCGTGTAACATCAGGAGCCAAAAAAATAGAAAGGAAGCACAGAGGCAAAGGGAAAGTAAGAGCCTGAGAGAGGGGGATAGTAGGGAACAGATGTTACCAAAGGGGAAATGGGGGAAATGAGGGTATCCAACTGGAAAGGGAGGAGGGAAGGCCATACAAGGAACCATGGGGGTAAAGGGGAAGAAGGAACTCAAGAGACGGGGGATCATAGGAGACAGGTACTATTAAGGAGAAAATGGGGAAAATGGGGGTACTTTAACTGTGGAAGGAGGAGAGAGGTTAGACATGGAGAGAGAGCAGAGAGATACATATAGCTTAGGTGGTGTGAAAAGTCAGAGGGAAATGTATTAACTCAAAAAAAAAAAACCTTAAAAAAATATGCCTACAATATCTGAACATGAGTGCATGTGTATAACTGAAGGCTATATAACAAGGAACACAGACAAGAGAATCCTTCCTTCAAGCTGTTATTTCAGGGTAGTCCAAGAGACTCCCAAATAACACAGCCTATTGTCACAGTCATTGGTTACCTCCCAGAACTTGAAGGTAAGACCCTATTGCTGAAGATAGGACATACTTTGGACACAGGACTTGGAGCAACGAGCTGGAATTGACCTGGAAGCCTCCTCCCTGAAGACTAGAGTTCTCACAGTTCTAGGGGATACTATGCAAGCTGCTAAGGAAATGGGCCAGCCAGCTGTAAAGCCTAAAAACCACAACTGGCACAGCAAACCATCTCTATTGATTCAGCAGTAGCATTTTTATATAGGTGGTAATCAACAGCTGTGGGGGAAGGGCAGTGCAGGTAGGGGAGGGGGAGTCTAAATTTGATTAAGGTCTATTATATGGAATGCACAAAAACTCAATAAAAATATACACTACAAAAGTATATATAGGGCCAGTGAGATGACTCAGTGGGTAACAGTGCTTGCCACCAAGACTGACCACCTGAGTTCAATCCCCAGAACCCACATGATGCCCAAGGACAGAACTAACTCTTGCAAGTTGTCCTCTGATCATCACATGTGTGCCATGACACATGTACATACACACAATAAATAATAAATAAATGTAATTTTTTTAAAACTAAAGTCCATACAGAGTGAGCTAAAGACAGCCCTGAACTTAAGGGGCATTTAAACACATCAATTTTGTCCCTGAGATAGTCAAAGCCCAAGGCAGTCTAGTTATGCATCACGATTCTGTGTATGAATCTCCCAAAGTCATTCCTATTAAATGCTTCATCCCTGAGGTGGCTGATGTTTCACAGACTTTGAAGAGCTCCCTCCACTGTTCTCCACATTTCTATGCTCCCTAAGGTGAACAATGAGTCTGTGAAACCCTCACAAAATGCCTTAAATTGTTCTAGAAAAGAAAATCTCAAGTATCATAACAAATCCCCCTACAGAGAAATGAATAATTTGAGACTGCTAGCAAGTTTATGCAAAATAATATGCCAAAATATGCTTTTCTCTTATATCTCTTAAACTCCCTTCAATACTTCCTGACATCTTGTTGTGTAGCAATTTCCTTTGAGGTAAGACATTCCGTTTTGGAGGGAAGGTTTTCAAGGGACAGAACGTTAAAAGGAGGTGAAATACAATGTTCAAAAAGTAAAACACTCCATCCTGCAGGGAAGTTCACTAAACTAAGGAAGTAAACAATTCAAACAGCTTCAGATGTCCCTGAAACTGAGCATATTAATTATGTCTCTCCCTTCCCAAACATATATAAGCCGTAAGGATTGCTGAGAAGCAGTCAGACCTATCAAGTTGCTTGGAAGACGCAGACCAGCCAGGCAGTAGTAGAGGCGGAGAAGGAGAGGCCAGCTGAGCTGCCTGGAAAAGGCACTCTCCAACCTGTTGATCTGCCTGCAGGTTGTGCAGTGAGCTCCACACGCCCTGCTTTCCTGAGTTGTCACTCATGCTGGGGTGGGCTTTGGTGATGCAACTGTCTTTGAGTCATTTTTACTCCTGTAAGTGACCCCTCACCCATACTCCTGTAAGTAACACAATAAAACTCACTGGTTCACCAAGTTGGACTTCAGTGGTATTCTTACTTTGGTCTGTTGTCAGTTTCTTGTCTGGGGTGAATAGATAATTGTTCATGTCTAGCCAGGAACAGTGTCACACAACACATTTCAGTATTATTTCCCTGCATACATGTAGCTACCTCCTTCACGTCTCTCTCTCTCCCTCTCTCCCTCTCTCCCTCTCCCTCTCCCTTTCCAGGGCCACCACAGTCTTAGGAATTAGTTGAGAGAAAGCATTGGGACAGACTCCAATCCAGACAGGTTGTCAGTTACAGCACCCCATGCTGCTCAACTCCTGCAGTACGGAGTGAATGTGTTCATTTCTAGTTACCACCATCGTCACCATCATCTATGTTAAAGCTTGTGAACTGCTGTACACATCAGATTCCCATGCCCTGTCCCCCTCCAATGAACTCACATGAGCCACTGCCCTGCTCGGTTCACAAACCGATTTCCCAGCCTTGCATAACTGAGGGACAGGAGGGAAGTGGAGGAGTGAGAGACCTCCTCATTTCCTGGGAAGCTGATTCTTTCTGGGGTTGCAGTCTGGTAAGTCCTGAAGGGTCTGATGGGTCATTGGAAACAAGTTTTTACTCAGAAGAAGGGAGAGGACAGGAGGGAAGTGGAGGAGTGAGAGACCTCCTCGTTTCCTGGGAAGCTGATTCTTTCTGGGGTTGCAGTGTGGTAAGTCATGAAGGGTCTGATGGGTCATTGGAAACAAGTTTTTACTCAGAAGAAGGGAGTGCCGCAGACCCCAGCATAGAGCTGATATGATTGCTGTTCTAACCCGACATCAGAGAGCCAATGGGAGCCTCTCCAAAAGGTCTCTGCCCCCGGTCCTCATTTCCTACTCTTGCCTTATCTCTTGATCGTCTAAGTCCAGGCCCCACTTAACTTCCAACTCTGTTAAGTCTCTTCCGTGTCACTAGCTTTGTCTAATGGAGACAGCACCCTGCCCTGTCCCCAATCTCCTGATAACACATTTCTATTAACATCTTGCTCCTGTATCACAAAATCCTAACCCATCTCCCCAGTGAAGCTCCCTTTTACCCACCCCCTCAAAAATCCAAGAATGCTTCCACAAAAAAGAAAGTTATCCAGCCCAAATTTCAATAGTTGTCAAGGATAAGAAAATCCTGAGTTAAACAATCTTTCATACAATGGAATATTATACAGCCATTAAAAGAACTGAAAGTTCATAATGGTTTGGGTTTTTAATTTTTTCAAACTTTGATTATTATTATTTTTATTATGTGTGTATGTGAAACAGAAAGAGAAAGAGACAGAGAGACAGAGAAAGAGAGTGAAGGAGAGATGGGGTGTGCCCACATGTGCCATGGATCCTGTGTGGAGGGTAGTCAGAGGACAACTTTGTGGAGTTGTTCTCTCCTTTATGTGGGCTCCTAGCATTGAACGCAGACCATCAGGCTTGTTCAGCAAAAGTGCCTTTTCCCGCTGAGTCATTTGCCAGCCCAATCAGAATAGTTTCTGTGTTAACTTTTGTATTTAAAAACAAAAGAACAAAAGAGGAGCCAGGAGTGATGGCACATGCCTTTAATCCCTGCACTCAGGAGGCAGAAGCAAGTAGATCTCTGTGAGATTGAGGCAAGTCTGATCTACATTGCAAGTTCCAGGCCAGCTGGGGCTACAGGGAGACCCTGTCTCAAAAAGACAAACAAAAAAGAAAGAAAATAAGGAAAAATAGATGTATAGATGTATTTGCTTCTGTCTACATAAAATATATACATGGAATTAATAGTGACTGAATAAGAGTGGAACAGCATCTCTCAATGCAAATTATGTATATATGTATGTATGTGTGCTTTGATTTGGAGGCATTCAAATCAATATACTAAAATGTAAGACGCAAATAGGAATAACCTTGCAGGTGAAGGACTGTATCTTATGTATCTTTGTATCCTGGTTATCTGGCGTGACCCCTGCCCTGAAAGATATATAAATATTCATTAAAAGACTCTAATTCAAGCCAATAGCCTTCATATTATTAAGTACCTAGGTCACTACATACATCATGAGCATTGGGCTAATTGAAAAACAAATTTAAAAATGCTGTGTGGAATTGGGAAGATGGTTCCGTTGGTAAAGTCCCTGACATGCAAACAGGAGGACCGAGTGCAGATCTCCAGCACCCACCCACTTCAAAAAAGGCTGGCTGCATCTGTAACCCCAGTGCTGGAGGGTTGGAGATAGACAGACCCTGAGAGTCAGTCTGGATGAAACATCATGTTCCACGTTTGGTGAGAAACCCTATCTCAAAAAATAAAGTGGAGAGTAAAAGCCAAAGACATTCAATAATGGGAGACACCTGACATCTACCTCTGGCCTACACATATACACATGTGCATGTGCACACAGTTGCATGAACACATTCACACTACACACATACATGCATGCACACATAGACACTATATACACACGTGTGTTTTGTAGCCTTCGACCTCATGAAGGTTCTAGTTAGCTATGGAAACACACACATTGCAAAGACAGCTGACTTTGAGCCATAGGTTCATTATTTTAGTCAACAAATGGGGCAGAGAGTTAAAACGGTGACATCACAACAAACTCTACTGAAGGAGACAAAGCAAAGCAGCATCCATTCTTTTGGAACATAGCATCATCCCACCTGGGAAAATGTCATTCAGTGCTGAGGGATTGCTGCCCCCAAGAGGCTAATTTTAAAACTCCAAAATAAAAAGAATGGCATTTAATCTGAAAAGCCAGCCAAGGAGAGATGACTTAGCTGGAGATTTGCTCTTAAGAGAGTGAGACTTAATGTGCAAAGAATAAGAGTCTACGGAGTGCTAATCCCTGAATAGGACACCTATATCAAACTCTTCTTCCCAAGGCTCAGGGACCATTGCAGAAGAGGAGGTGAAAGACTGTAAGAGGCAGAGGTGGTGAATGACCACAAGGAAACAGAGTTTTCCAGACAGCTGGGCAGTTTCTCGTATGAACCCACAACAATGGTGACAGCATGCACAAATCCTATGCAAGTTCAAACCAGACAAAAATCCCAGCCTAAACTTGGAGAAGTCAATATAAAGCCCCAACCTTAGCTGAGGAACTATTGACAGCTGATGGCTGCTGGAAGAGAGAGTCAGTTTTCCTTAAGGATGTGACATAAGACATTTGGGGACACAAATTTGACTCAGTAGGCCTTATATATACATATATACTAAAGTACATGAAATCAGACAGGGGTATTAAAGGGGTGGAGATAGGGGAAGGGGATGTAAATATGATCAAAATATGTTGTATGAAATTCGCAAAAATACAATTAAAATGGGGAAAAGTGAAATATGTAATAAACATTTAAAAACTTGATATGTTGAGTTAAAATATCATATACGCATTTTTTTAAAAGAGAGTGAGGCTTGAGCAACTAATTCTGGAAGAAAGAAAAAGAGGAAGCTGTTCGTAGCGTGCAGGAGTAGAGCCGCCCGTGGCAGAGGACAGGTTCAGAGCCTTGTTCATTTGCACAACCCGCTGCAGGCGCATCTGCTTTGGAGAGACTTGGCTTCTAAATTTTGCTTTTCTCCTGTTCGTGCTCCATGTTCCTTCATACCTATCAGGGGTTTAAAATCAAACAAACAAAAAAGCTTGCCTGAGAGTTCTATGCTTGTTCTAAGCTTATATTGGAAAGGCTGGGGATTTCCTTTTATTCAGTAAAAAGCCAAAGAGAGAAGCCCCATCAGAATTAACTGTCCAGTGGGGAAGAAATTAATGAAAATCGGCAGAGGGTTTCTGTGCCCACCAAGAACTCTTCCTAATACAGCAGGGAGAGAGCGAGAGTCTACAGAAAGTGACTCTGCAGCTCAGGACTATGGGCTGGGGTCTGACCTAACAAGAGAACAGGAAGTGCCCCTCCAAAACATTTTGTTCCCAAGCCCCCGGGAACTTTTTCATGATCTTAAGTCCCTATCCCAACAGATCCTACTTACCACAGAGAACCAACCCACACGTTTTCAGCGATAAGAACTCAGATCCCCAAATTCTGTTGCTCCAACTGGGAAGGATATTTTTTAAGTAGACCAGATTAAAATCCATATGTGGACACTTATTTATGATTTTCATAACTTGTTATATGGACTTACTGTGGGTTAAACATATGGAAGGCATTGTTTCCCTGAAAAAAAAAAACTATTTCAAATTTTCTGTGACTAACTTTCAGAAATTTCTAAGAAACATGGCTGGCAAAAAAGAGCTTCAGACTGAAGTGAAGAGACAAAAAATCGATTATAATTCTGCCTTATATCAACTGTTGGCTAACTTCACTGTGCTTAATATTGTCTACTTGACAGAGTCTAGAATCACACTTGTCACATGGGCATACCTGTGAGGGACTGTGTAGATTGGGTTAGCCTCTGGCATGCCTATGAGGGATTGTGTAGATTAGGTTAGCCTCTGCCATGCCTGTGGAGGATTGTGTAGATTATCTTAGACTCTGGCATCCTTGTGAGGGGTTTTCTTGATTATGTTCATTGAAGTAGGAAGATCCACCTTGAATGTGGGCAGCAGCAGTTTGGCAGGGGTGACACATAAAGAGATAAAAAGCTCTTGCTTTTCACCTGCTTGCCTTCTTGTCTTGCTTACAAGTTCATCTGCTCTGCTGCTACTGCCACTCCTGCTGCTGTCTTTCACTAACATCAGCACCCAGGTTCTCTGGCCTTCCAATGTGGACTGAAGACCGGGCTCTCCAGGAATCCTCCCGCCTTCAGTGCTGGATCAAGACTGCTTAGGCACCCGCTTAGGCATCCAACTTCTTGGGCTAAGCAGCTACATAATTCTCAGACTCTCTCCAGTGTGCCATTGTTGGACCACCTGCAGTACATCAGATAAGCCAATCTGATGTATAAATTCATCCTATCAGTTCTCTTCCTCTAGGGAACCCTAATACACTCACCAAACCTCAGATTCCTTATTTCTAAATAAGGATAATACTTAACCCTGCAATAATGCTGAAAAGTTCGGAATTGACATCCATTGAGCACGCATACTAATATTCAATAAATACTAGCTATTATCCCACTAGGATTAACCCCCTAGGACTAACTGCATCTTATTGCTCAATATAGGAGCAAAGTTAATTTACAGGCAAAAACACACCATCAGGAACTAAAGGGCTACAGGTCATTCAGGAGGGGGAGATGACTGTTACCTGGAATTGTGAGTCAATTTTCTGAATAACTATAATGAAAACTAATCAAACACTATGTTGAGTTCATCTGAGAAAATATCATTACTACAGTGAATAGTTGCAGAGATCAAAGACATAAAATGTATCATATGCATTCAGGCTCGGTTAATATTAGGCCACAATGGGAGACTTATTAACTACATAAAGAAAATTATGTTGAGAGTATCTTTCTAAATATAGCCATGATAGTGACAGGTCTATGTAGTTCTGAAAATATATCGTATTGGAAAGAGACCTACAATAATGGTGTGCTGGATAGCTTTAGTTATCAACTTGACACGCCTGGGTAGAGGGAGCCTCAGTTGAAGAATTTCCTGCATTAGACTAGCCTGTGGCCATGTCTGTGGGGTATTTTCTTGATTTTTGAGTGATGTGAGACAGCTCAACCCACTGTGGGTGGTGCCACCCCTGGGCAGGTTGTTCTATACTGTATAAGAAAGCAGGTTGAGCATGGGCCAGGGGAGTAAGCCAGTAAGCAGCATTCCTCCATGGTCTGTGCTCCAGCCTCTGCCTCCAGGTTCCTGCCCTGAGTTCCTACCTTGGGCTCCCTTATGAGCTGTAACCTGGGAGACGTAAGCCAAATAAACCCTTTCATCTCCAAGTTGGTATCGGTTAGAGTATTTGTCACAGCAATGGAGAAATAAACTAGAATAAATGGATAAGAGCCTATCTCTGCAAATTAATGAGTCCATTTTAGGGGATTTCCTAAGACTTCTCTAACAAAATCACACAAAATTAGTAGCTTAAAATAACAAATTTGCTGAGTTTGGGGGCACATGTCCATAATCTTAGCCACTCAGGATGTTGAGGTAAGAGAATCAAATTAAAAGCCAGCCTGGGCAAGCAGGTGACTCTGTCTCACAATAAGAATAAAGGAGACTTGGGGACACAACTCAGTGATGAGCATTTGGCTAACATGGGTTCAATCCTTATTACCACAAAAAAAATGGAAAACCTACAAATGTTCTCACAGTTTAAGAGACCAGAAGTCTATGATCAAGGCATCTTGAGAGCCACACCCCCTCCAAAGACTCTAATGGGAATCATCCTTGCCTCCTCCAGCTCTCTAGGTGTCACTAGGGTTCCTTGACTTAGAGTTACCTGAGTCCAGTCTCTGTCCCATTTTTACATGGCCTTCCTCTATGGCCCTGTATCAAATCTCACTGTCCTCTCTCTTAGAAAGACCCCAGCACTATGAACAGTAACTAGTCAGCAAAGAAGAAGCTTCCAGCTCACTTCCAGCTTGATTTCTTTGTGCCCTTCATCCAGTAGGGTCTTATTGTCTAGTTCTGGTGGGCAGCCAAAAGCAGTGGCAATATCCTATATTGGTTTTGGAACTTTGGGGGGCTCCCTGGCCAATAACTGATAGGACAGTATCCTGCACCTGGCACTGGGGTTTTGGTTTAATATCTATGAGTTCTGGGAACAGCATTAACCACCCATGCATGGTAGGTCTGTTCAAGTTTTTCTTTAATGTATTTTTAGTTCACTTATAAAGTACTAGACACTATATGGCCTTTTCATACATTGTTAATTTTGGCTTACTCTTCCCCTCCCAGCCCTACCATTCCCCAGCCCTCTACCCCATCACTATTTAAACCTTTCCACCTCCAGTATTCCACCTAGTTCCATATCACATGTGTTTTACTATCACCCCCATGCCCTCAGTCCTCTTCACCCTTTCCCCGTGGCTCCTTTTTTCCTTCTTGGCCTCTACAGATACTCTAACTTAAACATAGACATCTAAAACCTAACCTAGGATCCACATATGAGAGAAAACACAGGACATGTGTCTTTCTGGGCCTGAGTTACCTCACACAGTATATCTTCAAGTCCCATCCATTTTTCTGCAAATTGGGATACAATATAAGATGTAGGCATAGGTGTACACGTTCTGAATAGTACCCCATTGCTCAGGCTAACAATTATCAAACAAGACCTTACAAAATTAGTAAGCTTTTGTACAGCCATTTAAATGGTGAATTGAATAAACAGGTAGCCTACAGGATTGGAGAAAATGTTTGCCAACTATACATCTGACAGAAAATTAGTATATAAAATTACAAAGAACTCAAAAAATTAAACAGCAAGAAAACAACGCAGTCCAAAAGAAACGGGGTATGGAATTGAACAGAGTTTTCAAAAAAGAAGAAATACACATGGTTAATAAATATTTAAGAAAGTGTTCAAAATTCTGAGCCATCAGGGAAATGCAAATCAAAAGCATTTCAAGACTCCATCTCTGGCCAATAAAAATAGCCATTATGAAGAAAACAAAAAACGAGTCTTTATATTTGGCATGCCTCGGAAGACTCCTTTGTCTTCAAAGGTCGCCTCATAATCTGGTGTTACCAGTATTATACAAACAAAGACCTACACAAAGTCTTACTTCTGCCAAGGTGTTCTTGATTCCAAGATCTACATCTTTTATGTGGAACAGAAGAAAGCAAAAGTGGATGAATTCCCATTTTGTAGCCACATGGTGTCAGATATGAGCAAGTCTCCTCTGAAGCCCTAGAGGCCTCT
>NW_008357493.1:1896747-1899845 GCF_000622305.1 Nannospalax galili
AAACCTTCCATGCTTTGTAACATTATAGTACTTCAAGTAGATTTTTTTAATCATACATGACTTTATAACACTATCCATTGGTCATATAGACTATATTACCTTGGGACTAGAGAGATGACTCAGCAGTTAAGAGCACTGACTGCTCTTGCAGAGGACCCGGGTAGATTCCCAGTACCCCCATGGAAGCTAACAAGAGTCCGTAACTCCAGTTCCAGGGAATCTGATGCCTTCTTCCAACTTTCGTGGGCATTGTATAACACAGGTGCACTTACATACATGCAGGCAATACATTCATACACATAAAATAAAAATAATAAAATACATTTTTAAAAGAATATATTGCCTTAATGAGTTATGTACATCTTCCAAATGTGGACACATTTTATTTTACAATATCAAAACCTACATGCATTAATATCACCTCTGATCTTGGAGCACTGACTGCTCCAAGTGTTGGAGAGCTGTAGAGCTCTCAGCAGTAGACCCAAGATTCGAAAGTTCACACCACAGCTGAAATTTTATTACAGGTAATAAACTGTCAGTTGTTTTCCTTTAAAGTTACAGGTTCATAAAAGGTAATGTGTTTTTTCAAGGCATATAGCATCTCATATTATTATGAAAATAGTCTTGATCTCACTGAGCTCCTGACAGGATCATAGAGAACACCAGGAGTCTAAGTATATACTTTGAATCTCATCCTGTTAAATATCTCAAGCACTGTAAGAACAGAAAAGCAAAAGTAGACAAAAGACACAATAGAGATTCTATTGTCATACCTATGTGAAGCCTGCTCATATAAATGTATAAATTTATTTACCTGCTTACTTGAAAACTTCCTCAAGGCCACAATATAATCCCTCTACTAAGAGGGACAAACCTGCTCATCTTGGGCCTGCCATAGTATGAACTCATGACATCAGATACAGGAGCTGAGAGCTTCTGCAGCATCAGCCAATATGGGCCATCATTTATGCCCCAGGAAGATTCAGACAGTAAAGGAACTCAGCCTTATGTCATTCCTTACACAACTTTGCACAATCGAGAAGATTCTGGATCTCTATTCAAACTCAACTTTTACTGCATAATTTGAGTATATTGAATCAATACCCTCCACTTGGAGTTACAACACACTCATACTACAATTTCATGGGATTCTAGACTTGTTTAACTACAAATCGCCATCCATTAATCATAATATTGACAGATGTAATTAAACCTATTATCTCCCTTCAAAGTGTTGAATTTTCCAATTAAAATTTCTTTTTTTAATATAAAAATGAATTAAAAGGAAAGGATTTACTGTTTAATTGAAAAGAAAGCATAGTATCTGATTTTTCTAAGGTTCTTGTTTGTAGAAAAGAATAGTATAAAAAAATCTCACCCATCATATAAATACAAGTAATCATGATTTTAGGTACTGCTTTCAAATCATTTCACAGGCACTCAATTTTACATGTAAGTAATCACAATGAGCATGGGATCTGGAGAATTTTTTTTCTAGTTTAGCATTTCTTAGGCTAGAGAGATGGCTTGGTGGTTTAGATGACTTACTGCTCTTCTAGAGAGCCCTCATTTAATTCCCAGCAACCATGTCAGACAGCCCACAACCACCTGTAACTCTAGCTTCTGGGAGATCTAACGAGTCTGGCCCCTGTGGTCACTTGCACTAATGTGTACATACCCACACAGAAACACATCTACACATAAATGAAAATTAAACTGTGTCCCCAAATGCCCTTCAGTATGGGTCCATCCTCTAGAGCCTGGTTAAACTATTCAGCATCACAAATTTGCCTCAATATATATATAACAGAGCACATGAAATCAGGCACAGGGTCTTAAGGGGAGGGTACAGATGGGGGAGAGGGGTCTAAAAACGATCCAAATATGTTGAATGAAATTTGCAAATTTTCCATAAAAAATTAAATAAAAATAAAATCGTTTTTCATGGCTTATAATTTTAGAATTTCTCACCATAACATATCTAAAACTTCAAAATTATCCTTTCATCCCACATCAAATGGATTAGTAATTCATTCTCTAATGGTCAGACAGACACATTGGAAACTTACAATGTTTCACTCTTAAAAGTAAATGTATAGGCTGGGTATGGTGGCACGGCCTTTAATCCCAGCACTCAAGAGGCAGAGGCAGGTGGATCTCTGGGAGACTGAGGCCAGCCTGGTCTATGTATCAAGTTCTAAGCTAGCTAGGACTACAGGGAGACCCTGTCTCAGAAAACCAAAATAATTAATTAAATAGTTGATTAATTAATTAATTTAATAAATGAATAATGAATACATTCAGATACATTAGGAAAGAATATAATTTTAGGTACAATGGCCGCTTACTGGGAAAAAGTCTTGATACAAGAGTACCTGCCTTAGAGACAACCAGCTATTGTTCTAAAATGATGGATAAATTTGTTTTCTCCTCCTATTTAGAAGCCTTTGAGAGGGAACTGACACTGATTCTAACCACTCCAACAGCTATCAAAATACCAGAAAGCAAATTCTGAATCCATCACTCTCAAGTCCAGCCTTGGCACACAAAAGAAAAATGAGGAGGAACCCTATTGAGGGACCCTATTCTTTTTTCTAGTTCCCTGTCTAGAAGTTGTAACGCTAATTACTCTTGCCTTTACTTCTCCTTCGCATCTCTTATTCACCATTCAAGGACTTTCTTTTCGCTCTAGAGATAAGAGTTTTGCAATTTGGGAGTCTTTTAGATAGACCCACTGAAGGGGTTATTCCAATTGCCTCACCCTGTGTCCCTGTCCAGCGTGGAAGAAGCCAGAGCTGTCTGAGTCCCTATTCCCTATTGGCAATTTGGGTAACCTCTTCAGAGGATGTTGTGATAAGAATAGGAAGTAGTAATTGACTCAGCAGTTAGGGTAAAAATACCCCAAAGAGAAGTAGCCAGTTTCTTGGCTAAAAGTCAAAATGTCCTTGGGCCTCTAAGCAACATACTCTGTTCCAAAGGCCAAAAACGTCAAATGTATTTGGGACCTCTTATGTAATCTCTAAAAGATTTTAGGGTTACCTCTTTGGAGGGGTGAATGTTAGAGTAGCAAAATCCCCATTAAAAAAGAAGAAAAG
>NW_008357493.1:1900415-1900884 GCF_000622305.1 Nannospalax galili
CCCCTGATTCTTCACATCCTGTCAGCTGCTATGTGAGCAAACCTATGTCACATTTTCCCACAGTGGACTAGAGAGATGGCTCAGTGGTTAATAGCACTGACTCCCCTTGCAGGGGATGCAATTTGGTTCTTAGCATCAGCATGGTGGCTAACAACCATCTGTAACTATAGTTCTGGGAGGTCCTATACCCTTGGCTAGCCTCCATGGGCATTACATACGCATGGTGCATGTGCATACACGCAGGCAAAACACACGTAAAACTTTTTCAATTTTTCTTTTAAAAAAAACAAATGCATTCTCCCCCCCAATGATCAATTTCACCTTGTCTTCCCTACTGTGTGGAACTGTGCCCACTGAAACTGTAAACCAAAATGAACCATTCCTACCTTCTATCATTTTTAGTCACAGAGACAACATGAATAATTTTGAAAATCAGTATCAAAGAAGAGCATTCATCACTATTTATAAA
>NW_008357493.1:1901458-1913213 GCF_000622305.1 Nannospalax galili
AGAACTGGGAAAATGAACAGCAGACCCCAATCTTATCTAAAGGAATACTGGCAACTGATTGTTGCTAGATGAGGAAGAACTGATCTTCCTAAAACAAGGAACTCTAGATAGGCTGACTAGACTCTGAATGGACAAGCACTGGGGAACGGCTGGGGGTGCCGACAACACAGTGAACAGTAACAGGGATGACAGAGTATATGGGCTCCAGTGGGAGGTTGGGGGGAAGACTTATGGGAGGGTGCCGTTTGGGAAGTGGGTATATAGATGAATAAGATTGTTTGGGATGTTTTGTATGAAATACACAGAAAAAAACAACAAATAAAAAAATGAGTTATATTTGAGGAAGAAGCATAAAAATTTGTTATATGTTAATTAGTAGAGGTGAAAAACATTACCATTGAAATCTACCTGATGACTTTACATCAATACTCAGGTGCCAAGGATCCGAGTGTAACCCACCATGACTAGCAATAATCAGATACACAGAGATTAGAGACTGACGTGCAAACATCTAAGTGTTAGTAGCATTAAAAATGAGTTTTTCTGTATGAAACAGTATATTTTAAAATGAAATGGAGATCTTTTTTAAAGGTTAAAACCTCATTCAATTTTATGTCTTATAGGGTTTATACTGAGTTCAATATTGTATAAATATATTAATTCAATTGTGAACCTAAAAATTTACAGCCAATTTTGAAAGAGGTGAATCTTTGCTCTGGAAATCTTGTTGAATATATTAATGCTGTAATGAAATGCTTCTTCTAATCATGTGGTTATTAAATAAATAATTTTAAAAAATAAAAAAGTAATGATACCAAGCAGTCAAAAAAAAATATATTACATAAACATACATCACTTGCTTTTTTGCATTTCTGTTACATCACTTAGTATAACACTCTCTAGCTCCATCCATTTGCCTGCAAATTTCACGATTTCATCTTTTCTTATTGCTGAGTAGAACTCCACTGAGTCGATGCACCACATTTTCATTAACCATTCGTGAGTGGGAAATATTGTATGAAATTTTAAAAGCTCAATAAATTTTAAAAATTACATTTAAAAAAAGCATTTCCCTTAAACAGAGAGTCCCCAAAAAAGGGAGAGCTCCAAGGGTGCCCTGATGAAACAAGGCCTCCCAGGGAAATGTTTCCCCAAGTTCATCTACATGTCCATTCAGAAGCTGCAGTAGCCATGGTCCCAGGGGGCCTTTAAGGGGAGGGGCCTGGATGTTAAGAGTAAGTCACAGGCTTTTGAAGGTCATACCCACTCTAGTTCCAGTCTAGTGCTCTATTTCCTGCTTGTCATCTCCTTCCATTACATGCTCCTACAAGCATTAACTCTGCCATGCTTTCCCCACCATGATTGACTATGTCCTCTGAAACTATAGCCAAAATAACCTTTTTCTCTTTTAAGTTGTTTCTGTCAAATATTTTGGTCACTGTTACAGTTCTCCTTCAGGCAAACGCTCTGCCATCCAAGTTCATGACTATCTGAATTTTCACAAAGTCAATATCCACTGGCCAAGCCCAGGATCAAAGAACCACATGTACCACAATGAGGTACCTTCTTTTACTCAAAAACTACAAGAGAGAGCTGGAAAGATGACTCAGTGGTTAAGAGCACTGGTTGCTTTTCCAGAGAATCCCAGGTTTGGTTCTCAGTACCCACATGGCAACTAACAAGTGTCCTTAATGCTGGGCATGGTAGTTCACACCTTTAATCCCAGCACTTGGAAGGCAGAGTCAGGCAGATCTCTCTGAGTTTGAGGTCAGCCTGGTCTCCATAATGAGTTCTAAGCCAGCCATGGCAACACAGTAAAACCTTGTCTCAAAACAAAACAAAAAAACTATAGGAGAGACTGGTCAAATTGAATATTCCCTGAGGCCTGAAGGAACAGGATTGTGAGAGAACAGAGCCAAGGAAGAGAGAGGGACAGAACTAATGGCAAATAAAGATAAGTGATTGTGATAAGGAGACATCTAGAAACCATGTAAACTGATTTTTACCTGGTTTAATAGACAAATAATTGGTGTAAGCATGGAGCCAAGACTTCCAGAAGCAAGGACTAAAGAGTAAGGATAAACCCCCAAATGAGTATATATTTAGTTACTTTTGCACTTGTGCTAAATACCTTTAGTTATCAACTTGATACACTGAGTTAAAGGGAACCTCAACTGGGAAGTTGTCTCCATTGGATTGGCCTGTGGCCATGTCTATGAGGCATTTGCTTGATTACTGAGTGATATTGGAGGGCCCAGCCCGCTGTGGGTGGTGCCATTCCTGGGCAGGTGTTCCTGAATTGTATAAGAAAGTAGGCTGAATACAAGGCAGAGGAGCAAGCCAGTAAACAGTGTTCCTCCATGGTCTGTGCTCCAGGTTCCTGCCTTGACTTCCTTGATGATGGACTGTGATCTGTAAGCCCAATAGACCCTTTCCTCCCCAAGTTTGTTTTGGTCAATGTTTTCAACACAGCAATAGAAAACTAAGACAGAAATTGGTACCAGAGAATGGGATATTGCTGTGATGGACCTGACCAAATGTGTCTGGGAGGACTGTGGAAGTGTTGCAACTTTGAACTGGAAAGCCAGCCATTGAGTGCTCAGAGTTTAGTGAGTTCTTGCTGTGGAGCTTGGCACACTTATGCTAAAGAGAAATGTGGATTATGGAGGGCTGGCTTGTAACTTTTTAAGGGAAGCAAAGACTCTATCGGGGTTGTTTGCATGATATATTATGAATTAAGATCATTTTTACAATATTAGTTCTACCAATTCATGGAGATCTTTCCATCTTCTGGTGTCTTCCTCAATCTCTTTCTTCAAATATTTAAAATTTTTCATTGTAGAGATTGTTAATGTCTTTGGTCAGGTTAATTCCAAGATATTTTTTTTTTGCAGCTATTATGAAGGGGAGTGTTTCCATGTACTCTTTCTCCAATTGCTCTTTCTATGATTGCTTGTTATTGGTTTTGTAAATTGATTTTGTAACCTGCCATTTTGCTGAAATTGTTGAACATTTCTAGAAGTTTTCCGGTGGAATTTTTGGGATCTCTTATGTATAATATTATATCATCTGCAAATAGGGATAATTTGACCTCTTTTCCAATTAGTACTCCTTTAATTTCCTTCCCTTGTCTTAATGTTTTAGCAAGAGTTTCAAGCAATATATTGAAAAGGAGCAGAAATAGTGGACAGCCTTGTCTGGTTCCTGATTTTAATGGGAATGCTTCTAGTTATTCTCCAATTAGAACGATATGATATTGGCTGTGAGTTTGTTGTATATAGCTTTAATAATGTTGAGGTATTTTCCCTCCAGTCCAATTCCCTCTAGGAATTTTAACATAAATGTATGCTGGATTTTTTCAAAGGCCTTTTCTGCATCTGTTGAAATGACAATGTGATTTTTGTCTTTAAGTCCATTTATATATGATTTATGACATTTATTGACTAATGTATGTTGAACCATTCCTGCATCTCTGGAATAAAGCCAACTTGACCATGGTGGATGATCTTTTTTTTTTAAATATAGACTGTAAAACTCCATTTTCAAAAGTCTGCTATCAGGAGTGCACACCAGCAGGAAAGATTCTTAAACTTCTTATTTCTATGAGTTTTTCTGTCAGTTTTTCTAATTAGTGGTAAATCTAGGACCTGCCACTTTACAGACCTGTCTGAAGCTTCTGGCTCTCTTCACATTGTTTTTCTGAAGCAGGCCTGCTCATCTCACAACTGATCAGAATCTGAGCTTCAACCTACAAGCAGTGAGATCTTTTGGTTAACTGGGCTAAGGGTCTATCTATCTTGTTTAACTTGTCAAAGAACCAGCTCTTGGAGTCATTGATTCTTTGTTTTGTTTTCTTCTTATTTCATTCATTTCTTCCCTGATTTTTGTTATTTCTTCTCATCTGCTGGGTTTCGGTTTCATTTGTTCTTGCCTTTCCCAAGTCTTGAGTTGTATTGTTTAGTCATTTATTTGTACTCTTTCTGATTTTTTTAATATAGGCACTTAGAACCACAAACTTCCCTCTTAGGACTGCTTTTAAAGTGTCCCAGAGGTTTTACTGTGTTGTATTATCATTTTCATTTAGTTTCAGGAATACTTTTATTTCTTTCTTAATTTCTTCTTTGACCTATTCATCATTCAGGAGTGTGTTGTTTACTCTCCATAAGTTCATGTAGTTAGACTTCTTTCGTTGGTTTTTTTGTTGTTGGTGGTGGTTTTTTGTTTTTGTTGTTGTTGTTGTTGTTATTTTTTGAGACAGGGTCTCTCCGTAGCCCCAGCTGACCTGGAACTCACTATGTAAACCAGGCTAGCCTCACAGAGATCCGCCTGCCTCTGCCTCCCAAGTGCTGGGATTAAAGGTGTGCACCTGGTTCCTGTTGATTTTAAGCTTTGTTGTGTTGTGGTCTGATAGAATGCATACAACTATTTCAACTTTTTGTATTTGTTGAGGTTTGTTTTGTGCCCCAGTATGTGGTCAATTTTAAAGAAACTTGTGTGGGTTGCTGAATAGAAAGTATATTCTTTGGTGCTTGGGTGGAATATTCAGTAGATGTCTGTTAGGTCCGTTTCATGTATAACATTTAATTCATATGACTGTTTATTCTGTGTCCAGTTGACCTGTCTTTTGTAGATAGTGGGGTAGTGAAGTCACCTACTATTACTGTGTTGGGGTTAATCTGTGTCTTAAACTCCTATACTACTGTTTCTATGAAACGGGGTGCACCAGAGTTTAATATATATATGTTTACGATTGTAGTATCTTCTTGGTCAATTGTTCCTTTGATCAGAATAAAATGACCCTCTTTATCTTGCCTGAAGAGTTTTAATTTGAAGTCTATTTTGTCAGACATTAGAATTAAACACCTACTTGTTTCTTAGTACCATTTGCTTGGAATATTTTTTTCCATCCTTTCACCCTAAAGTAGTGCCTATCCTTAAAGATATGTTTCTTGGAGACAACAAAAAGATGGATTGTGTTTTTTAATCCATTCAACTAGCCTGTATCTTTTGACTAGGGAGTTGAAGCCACTGATATTTAGAGTTATTATTGAAAGATGTGCATGTTAATTTCTGTTTGCATTCCTGGTCCAATTTTGTGTTTCCACAATTATACCTTCATTTATTTTCATTCTGCTGCCTTTTGGGGTATAGCCATTCTTTTCTTCATTCCTTTGTAGTGCTTTGAGTATTCTCTGTAGGAGAATACTGGTTTTATGGACATTGATGGTTGTATAGCCTATTTACATCCTGGAAATTTTCTTTCCCCTTCAACTATAATAGAAAGTTTTGCTGGGTAAAGTATTCTGGGTTGGCATCTATGATCATTTAGAACTTGATATACTTTGGTCCAGGCTCTTCTAGCTTTCATAATTTGTATTGAGAAGTCAGCAGTAATTCTGATAGCTTTTCCTTCATATGTGGCTTGTTTTTTCTCTTACAGCTTTCAGTACTCTCTCTTTGTTATGTACATGTAGTATTTTTACTATGATGTACCATGGGAAGTTTCTCTTCTGGTCCTATTTGGTGTTCTGTGTGCATCTCGTATCTGAACGGGCATGTCTTTCCTTAATTTAGGTAAATTTACTATAATCCTATTGAAGCTGTAGTCAATGTCATTAACCTGGGATTCGTGTCCTTCCTCTCTGCCTATAATGGGTAAATTTGGTCTTTCATGGTATTGTACATTTCTTGCATATTCCATTCCTGTAGTTTTTTTAATTTTTCATATTCTTTGCTTGAGAGATCCAATTCTATTTATTATCCCATTTTGATATTCTGTTTTCCATTTTATTCATTCTGTTAGTGAGGCTTTCTCCTGTCATTTCAAATTGGCTTATTGAAGTTTTCAATTCCTTCTTCATTTCAGCCTGCATTTTCTTCAATATTTCTTTTTCATGAATTCAGCCAAAAGTTTATCCCTATCGTCTTTTAGTTCTTTGAGTTGTGTGTTCTTTAAATTCACTGAATTCTTTGAGCATGTCTATAATTGTTCTGTTAAATTCTGTGTCCTGGGTTGCCTCTAGGGAGTATTCATTGCAGAACTCTTTCATAAGACTGGGAGTGTTTGGTAGGGACATATTTTTTGGTTTTTCATATTATTATTTTGTTGTGGTGGTTTTGGCATGTGAATTTCTTTTGTTGTTTATGGTTCTGGTGTGAAACTCAAGTCTGACTTTGTTCAGTTGAAATTTGACGCTGTCTGTGTTATTGATGTAGAATAGTTGCTTTCTGATTGGATATGAAAAGTTAGTTGGTCTAGGCTTCAGGTTCTCTCTTTTGACTTTATATTAAGAGGGACCAGATAGATGCAGGCAGGCTACTCAGGATCTCTCCAGGAAGGTGAAGCAGACCTATCTAGTTAGGCACACTTCAGTAGCCTCAGAGGGATAGGGCCAAGGGCCCAGGAGAAAAGATGGGAAAAGGATGTGCTGGTCTGTACTACCTAGCAGGAAAGACTAAGCCCTGGAACAGTGGGAGGGACAGGGTCCCAAAGCAGGAGGATGGGCGATCAGGATTTGGGCAATTATGATTGATGGCAGTGGCACCCAGTGTGGGTTACTAGCTGATCCAAGAGTAAAGTAGTCACACTGTACTTTCTACAGTTTCCTCACTGTGGCTTTCAAAAAAAAGAGTAAGTTGATCAGCTTCTACATCTCTGAACTTCACTGATGTGTACAAAGCAAGTAAAAAATGGGCAGTGAATATGGCTCCTCAGAAAATAAACTGTAACACAGAAGGAAGAGAAATTGAAACTCTTCATTTGTATAATTCTCAGTTACGTAAAGCTATGGCATTTATAAAATATATTCTGATACCATAACTGATGTAAAAATATATCACATTCATATTAGAAAAAAATAGCTACTATTATGCACCATGACTTTTAGTCAGAAAAAAAGTAAGGCTGAGAATTTAGGAAAACAACACTGGAATTCAGGTATCAATAAAGAAAAAGGAAAAATAATTAATTTCCTTTTTCACAACTGGATCGATTCTACTCTATGGTACATCTTGCCAGCTCATCTCCCTCTTCTTAGGAGCTGGCATCACCCTATCACATGGCCAGGGTGACAGTACCATGTTCTGATTAACATCACACTTCTGACTACAGCTTGATTTGTGAACCAAACTGATCCATGGGATTTCCTTGTCTGACTGACCCAGAAATCAAAATTCACCCCTTTTCAGCACTGAAATCACAAAGATTTTTGGCTTGATACTGGCAAGATTGGAGGGCAGTCATTCATGTAACGAAACCGTGATATGTAAAAATCAAGAATTCACTGGCCATGCGCTCCATCATGAGCAGAGAGCATTAAATGAGTGAGACTGAAGCAAGCGCACTGAAGGAACCTGGGTCAAGAGCTTGAGCACAGACCCGGGGGAATATCTGTGTCTCTTGCTCCATTCTGTCCTCAGACATCTCTCATCTTTTCTTGCTGGAGTTTTGGAAGACTGGCAATTCCTCAGAGACTTTGGAGCTCATGATCCTCAGCTAATCAATGGAAAGTCACTATATCTTTAATCTAACACATTTTCTAAGTAACACGAAGTCTTGGTGCACAGACTTCAGTAAGCAGAAGCATGCTTGGGGGTGTGTTGTTATAATTATAACAATTCCAGGATGGCTGTGGAAATCAGGAACTGTCCAAGGCACCAAAGTTGCTGGTGTTCTGGTGCAGCTGGACCTGTCACCCTAACCCTCTCTCCCACTTTCTTCCTACAGACTTCAGCCTCTGCATCCCCTCAATTCTATACACTCTCCCTCCCCTCCTGGTAACAGTTTGCTCCCAGCTTTGGACCCCATATATGGTACACACAGTGCCCATGTCTCAACTCTAAGAAATGTGACACTCGTTGTGATATTGAGGGAACATAGCTGCATTTCCCTGAGGGAAATAATAAACCTTCCAATCTGGCAGAAATGGTATGAATGCCCACCTACCAAATTAAGAAGTACAATTCTAGTTCTCTGTCAAAGTCATACTTTTCTCGTGATATAAAATGCAATTGGAAGTCTACCATAGATGGCTTGGGAGAGACCTTCCATGTCGAATCTACTATTCTAACACAATTACTTTATGATGGCACCGTGTTCACATCTACTCTTTTTGTCACAGTAAGGAATTTTTGTTTGTTTGCTTGTTTGTTTATGTATATGAATGTTATGCCTGCATGTGTGCAAGTGCACCCATGTCATATAGTGCCTGCAGAAGACAGAAGAGGGCATTGGATCCCCTGGAACTGGATTTACAGATGACTGTTAGCTACCATGTGGGTGCTGGGATTTGAACCCGGGTCTTCTTCAAAACCAGCCAGTGCTCTTAACCGCTGACCCATCTCTCCAGCCCCTTCACAGTATAGACTCTTATCTAGCATTAAACTCCAATCTGCCTGTTGCAGATCCTGATTAAGAACAATTCTCAACTAGGCATGGTGGTTCAAGCCTTTAATCCAGCACTTGGGAGGCAGAGGAAGGCAAATCTCTCTAAGATCGAGGTCAGCCTGGACCCATAGCGAATTCCAGACCAGCTGGGGCCACAGTGAGACCCTGTCTCAAAATAAGCAAATGAACAAAAAGAATAATTTTCATTAAATTATAAAAGTACAATTAAAATATAGAAAATGAGCTGTGCATGTTCCCTTATCATGAAAGTGGTGCATATTCTAACTAAATAAGTGAATTTGTTACTTTAGGAAAGAATAAAGACTTTGAATATTTGATGCTTAGAAGTAAGCTATCAGATTATTTTTGGAAAACATGAAAATTCTCTTTTTATGTAAATTTTGTTTGCATTTTTTGGGCTTAGGGTGAAAGTGAGTTTTCTGCTAAACTAATATATCTATGCATCCCTTCTGATTTTTATCACAAGAATGAGTCTTTCAAAAAGTTCACATAAGAATCTGTTGGGGATGGCTCAGCAATTAAGAAATGCTTACTGCTCTTACAGAGGACCAGGGTTCACTTCCCAGCACCCACATAGTGGCTCCAGTTCCAGGGGGTCAGACACCCTCTTGTGGCCTCCACTGACTCCTGCATGCATATGGTGCATATAAACTTAAGCAGGCAAACATATACATATTAAATAAATGAATGAATAACTGAATAAATCATTTTTTTAAATAATCTTCTCTTGGGCCTGTGAGATAGCTCAGCAAGTAAAGGCAATTGTTGCCAACCTGACCACCTGAGTTCAATCCCTAAGATCCTTATGGTAGGAGAGAACTGACTCCTGTAATTTGTCTTCTGACTGCCACACATGCACCATGGCACATGCACACACACACACACACACACACACACACACACTCACACAAACGAATAAACAAATATAATACAAACTTTTTTTTGTCTTTTTGAGACAGGGTCTCCCTATAGTCCCAGCTGGCCTTGAACTGAACTTGCTATGTAGTGGCTGGCCTTGAACTCACAACGATCCGCCTGCCTCTGCCTCCTAAGTGCTGGGATTAAGCCCTGCATAATACAAATTTTTAAATAATTTCTTCTTTCTGTCATTTGTAATGAAGACAGTTACTATTTTTATCTAGCTAAAATTGCTCTTCACCTTAGCATTTGGGTTAAAGGGAAAGTCTCTTGATTGTCAGAAACGTGATGTACTTTACCAAGAAACAAAAGTAAAGTACTTCTACTTTGGCGTGCGCACTCTTCCAGTATTCTAATTTAGTGTCAAAATGAAGACAGTTTTAGCAGGCTTTCCCAATGGAGACTAAACAGATGTCTTTCCATTTGAGGGGGTGTCACAAGGACTCATCTGAGCAGTCTTCACATATGTATGCTCCACAAAATTCAGCACAAACAATCAGAGAACTGAAGTCTGGTAGGAAATTCATGAAGCTCTTCTTTTCTTATGTATATTCATACTTGAAAATACAGGGCTTGCTCGTTTTCTCTCATTTCCATTTCTCCTGTCAGAATGGTGAGCTCCAAAGATGGTGTCTACAAGGCAAGTCCTAGAAACCAACACTCATGAATATTCATGGAGCACTTCTTCTGCTCAAGGCTCTTTACCCTGAGTCTACTGCATGCAAGACATCAGAGAGTACAGAGCAGCTATGTACAACTCATGGTTACACACAATAGCAAGGAAATATGGCATCTGCCATAAAAGACATGCCCCAGTATGGCTGCATTCCTTAACCCTCAACTGAGGAGCTATTCATCCTGAGTATTCATCAATGGTCCAATTTAGGGGAGACAGAAGGCAATCCCTGAGCAATGAAGACCTATAAAAGATGAAGAGAATGCAGAAATTAAAGATGCAATAAGGATCGTTTGCAAAAGTTACACATGCAAATCTCATTTCATGGTCATCCTGGGATTAAGGCTGTCCCTTCCCAGCTGTCTGATAGCTGTGCTCTGCCATCTGTTCATTGAATAGTATTTGCAGCAGGCAGCATTCTGTGGTGGTGGCCATGCTCACTGCAGCACTACATTTGTTTATGAAATACTAAAATGAAAATAGAGATGTTCCATCTACTGCTTTCATTCTTTCTCATTCCACTTCATAGCACCTAAATTCCCACCAATGTACCTGACTTATTGGCTTCTAAGTGCTTTTTATTTTGTCTTTTTGAGACAGGGTCTCCCTGTAGCCCCAGCTGGCCTGGAACTCACGACGTAGACCAGGCTGGCTCGAACTCACAGAGATCCACCGGCCTCTGCCTCCCAAGTGCTGGGATTAAAGGCATGTGCTGGTTTAAGTGCTTAATTTTTAAAAGTGAAAACAACCAGCCCCTCCCTATGAATAGTACTTTCTTATTCTAGTTACCATATCAAAAGAAAGTTTATCCTCTAATCTTCCCCCACTCTGCCCTGTTATCCATTCCTATTTCCTTGACAATCTTGCAAAATAGTTTTTTGTATATGGGTTGTGTGGCCCTTATCCAATATGTTTGGCCCAAAAGCATGTTAGATTTTAAAGTTTTGCAAATTTTGGAATATTTGCATAAATGTTACCAGTTAAACATCTCTAATCCAAAAAATTCATGGGACATTCAAAAAGGTTTAAATTTTTGCATCTCAGATTTCACATTTTTGGTTACGGATGTTCAATCTCTAAAGATTTCTTTTTTCTTTCCATCTGAAGATACTGAAAAGTCTTCACAGTAAGAAACTGTTACCACAGACCATGGAACTGGTAAAAGAAAGGAGCCAGGAGCTCCTCCCAAACCCATGTGACCCCTGAGGAACAGATCTTCAAATGACTAAGTATAAAAATAATTGATTTATTTGGGCCAACTGTATGCTCTTAAAACACCCAAAAGGAAAGTATAACCAAAGAGTAAAGTTATCAGTATACTTCTTTAAGAGTTTAAGGGATTGCACTTCCCAGACATTGGCTAAGTCTATATGAAAAGTTATTTAGACAATTATTTCTCATTGATGATTTTGTTCCTAACCAGAAAGTGCTGCTCGGATGTGAGACTAGAAGCCTTCGAGAGAGACCTGACACTGATTCTAACCACTCCAACAGCTATTAAAATGCCTGAAAGCAAATCCTGAATTCATCACTCTAGAGTCCAACTTTGGAAGACAAAAGAAAAATGAGGAAGAACCCAATAGAGGGATGCTTTTTGGAAGCCCTTGTCAAGAAATTCCAGTGGACTCTCATATGAACATTTGAAAAGTACCCTGCTCTTACTTTTTTCTAGTTCCCTGTCTAGAACTTGTAATGCTAATTACTCTTACCTTTACTTCTCCTTCACATCTCCTATTCACCAGTCAAGGACTTTC
>NW_008357493.1:1913492-2028129 GCF_000622305.1 Nannospalax galili
TTCCAAAGGCCAAAAATGTCAAAAGTATTTGGGAGCTTGTATCTAATCCTTAAAAAAATTTTAGGGTTACCTCTTCAGAGTGGAGAATGTTAGAGTAGCCAAAAGGCCCATAAAAATAAATTAAAAGAATTTTTTTAAAAGTGATGGGGAGATATGGGAGGTGTTGGAGGGGAGGAAGTGGGCTTGGATTTGATCAAAACACCTTATAAGCATGTATGAAATTCTCAATAAATTTTTTTTAAGTTAAAAAAATAAAAAGCCTGACATGGTGGCACACACCTTTAATTCCAGCACTTGGGTAACAGAGGCAGGAGAATCTCAGTGAGATCTAGGCCAACATGGTTCACGTAGTAATTTCCAGGCAGGCTGGGACTTAGGGAGACCCTGTCCAAAAAAAGAAAAAATTAAGCAACCAAAAACAAATTTTTTAAGAAAGAGGGATGATTCTGTTTAAATTATGAAATTTAGATCATGTAGCTTGTCCCACCAAATGATAGGAAGTCATGAAGAAGACATTGGCAAAGGTAGTATTTGAGGATAACAATACAAAGTAGAAAAATCAATTTGTAGCCACAGAAAAGGAACACACTTCAGCACTGCCAGCAGCAGACCAGAGCCATAAGAAAACCAGTGGCCAGCTTAATACGGTGACTCAGTTTTAGAAAAATAAAATGCATATATGGATTATACTTTAAACAGAAGCACAATGATATTAGCTGTATGTCTATGTTTTATGATAAATTAGAGCTTATTACTAACTCTATCCTTCTGTGTAAATAATTAGATGAGAAAAGTAAGTCAGTCTTTATACTGTTATATGAAACTGAAGTTATTTCTGTACACTTTAAAAGAAAATCTGTAGGCCAGGCGTGGTGGCGCACTCCTTTAATCCCAGCACTCGGGAGGCAGAGGCAGGGGGATCTCTGTGAGTTCAAGGCCAGCCTGGTCCACATATTAAGTTCCAGGATAGCTGGGGCTACAGGGAGACCCTGTCTCAAAAAAAAAAAAAAAAAAAGAAAGTATGTTATTCATTTTTGTGCGTAGATATGCGTACTTGTCCATAGTGTATATGGGGGTGCATAGTAAGGGGTCTGTGTCATAAAGGTCAGAAGTCGACACCAGGTGTCTTCCTCAATCACTTTCCCACCTTATTTTTTGAGATAAGGTGAGCCTCTCACTCAGCCTGGAGCTCATCAGTTAGCTAGACTGGATGGTAAGCAAGTCCCAAGGATCCTCCTGTCTACATTTCCCCAGCACTGGAATTACCAGTACAGGTCACTATGCCAGGCTTTTTACATGGGTGTTGGGGATTGAACTCAGGTAACTCATCCTTACAAGGCAAACACTTTACAAATTAAACCGTCCCCTCAACCCCTCATTTTTAATAGCCACAAGAATTTATAAAAATGAAAGAAGGCAAATATGGGAACCTGCTTTTCTTTTTTAATCTATTTTATTTATTTTTATTATTTTATGTATATAAGTGTATTTCCTGCATGTCTGTAAGTACACCTGTGTCATGCAATACCCACAGAGGACAGAAAAGGGTGTCAGATCCCCTGGAACTGAAGTTACAGATGGTTGTTAGCTTCCATGTGGGTGCTGGGATTTGAACCCAGGCCCTCTGTAAGAGTGGCCAGTGCACATAACCACTGAACCATCTCTCCAACCTGGGAACCTGATTTTCTTAAATGAAGAAAGGATTAACCAACTTTTCTTAAATAAAAATGGGCTTCATCAACTTAATATCTTTGAAAGTATAAAGTGAGAGTAATAAAGATTGATCAACCATAACCAGCAAAAACTCCTACAGACCCTAAAATACTTTTATGTAGGAGATAACTACTCCAGGTGACTAATGACCTCACAAGTCCAGAGACAGAGGATGAACTGGAGAAAGCTATGGATTCTTCCCATTTAAAGCACAGACAAGGCCTTTGTGCTTTGAAGGAAGTCTCTATGAGCCACCAGATCTGGTCTGCCATGCCTATTTTTAGTTTTGGTGAATGACTGACAAGGATGGTGTTAGGGTTCCAAATAGCAGCAGCTTCCCCCCTCCCCAACAGGGACCTACAGACTCTGCTGAGAAGCAGCCTGCCTTTCCTCTGACCTCCAAAGATAAGATAAGCAGATTCTACCTGATAACCAGAGATTTTAGAAGCTGTTTTTCTCTTATCTTAAGAGAGAAAAAGTAAACACTTCCAGACCCTAATCCTACCTGCTTTTCCTGCTTCCCCCTCCCTGATTTCTCCCCCAAATATTCACCCCTTCTACACCCTAAAGCCCCCATATATAAAGTCCCAGCTCACAACCCGTGAGCTGACACCCTTCCCTTCCCGGACATCTTTCCCTGACATCTTTCCCTTCCCTGACATCTTTCCCTTCCCTTCCCTTCCCTTCCCTTCCCATCTTTCCCTTCGCTGACATCTTTCCCTTCCCTGAGGGAAAGGTGCCCAGTGCGAAATAAATCTGTATCCCGCTGAGAATTCTATCTGTGCCTCGGTGCCTCATCCATCCGCTCATGCTCTCCACCACCCGCTCGCTCTCTCCAACATTCCTATCTATCAGGTGGCACTAGTGGTTTTTGTAAGTGGATATATAAGCATATGCACACAAGTTGAGAGTTTTGCTTGTTATCTGATTTAGAGGACTAAAAGGGAAAATCATGAGTTTTGTTTTTTAGTTTTTTTCTTTTTCACACACACAAAAAAAATCTCACTATGTAGTTTAGAATCTCCTGCCTCTATATACCAAGTGCAGGGATTACAGATGTGTGTCACTGTGCCTGGATAAATTTCTGTGTGTGTGTGTGTGTGTGTGTGTGTGTGAGTGTTTTGCCTGCATGGATGTAATGCAATGCCTACAGAGAGCAGAAGAGGGCATCATTAGATTTCCTGGAACTAGAGTTACAGATGATTGTTAGCTGCAATGTGGGTGCTGGGAACTGAACCTGGGTCCTTTGCAAGAGCAGCCAATACTCTTAACTACTGAATACAGCCTCCGAATACCCTCCAACCCCTGAATACATTTCTTAGCAATCACTTACCAATACAAGACCAAATTTCGGTTTGTGTGCCTTATACTGAGATCAATAGACACTTCATACCCAGCACTCAGGAGGCCAAAGCAGGATTACCCACGCCTTCAAGGCTATTGTGAGCTACATAGTGAGTTCCAAGACAATCACTACAGAGTGAGACCTTGTCTCAAAGGAAAAAATAAGACCTTATTTTAATTGACAAATTATACAAATATTTCTTCCCAACTCTAATGGGTTTCTTTAGTTTACTGTTTGCTATGCAGAAGCTTTTTAGTTTAGGGTAATCTCATATGCCTATTTTCAGTCTTGTTGCCTGTGTTTTCAGGGTCATTTTTAAAAAATTCATTATGAAGGCCAAAGTTAGGAAGTTTTGTTTGTTTTGTGTCATTTATTTTCTTCTCTTAGTTTTATTGTACCACACCTCTCATTAAAGTTTTGAATTCATTTTGAGTTGGGCTTTTTTGGACCTGAGGTAAGACAACCATTTGATTTCATTCTCTACGTAGATATTCAATTTTCCAATACTGTTTATTGACGATATCATCCTTACTCTACTGTGCTTTTGGCATATTTGTCAATGATCCATTAATAATAAATGTGTGAATTTATTTCTGGGCTCTCTGTTCCACTAGCTTGTATGTCTGTTTTTATGCTAACACTATGCTATTTTGCTTACTATCACTTCATCGTAGCTTTTAGAGTGTTGTTTTTTTTTTTTTTTAGAATTTCGTGAGCATTGTATTTGCATTATTTCCACCCTTACAGGTCTCTCTCCAACTCCTTCCATGTCTTCCCCCTCACACAATTTTTTGTCCTCTTCTTTGATTATTATCATTGCATATACATGCATTTGTAAACATATACATATATGTGATATATTGCACTGAGTCTATTTAGTGCTGCTCATGTATAGATGTGTTTAGGGCTGCCCACTTGGAATTAAATAACCTCTCAGGGAGCTAGTGCCTCAAGAAAACTGATGCCATTGATTGCCTGTAGCTCTTCATCTTGGGTGGAACCCTGTGAAATTTTCCTCATTCAAACTGGTATATCAAGTGGTTTTGTCATTATGCAGATCTTGTTAGGCTACCATATTGTGGAGATTTAATGTGTGTAGCTTCCTTATCATGTCCAGAATGCATTAACTAGCAACAGGTATCTTGTCTCTCTGGCTCTTATAATCTTTCTGCCTCCTCTTCCAAGATGTTTCATGAGCCTCGGGTGTAGACATTGCATTGTAGATATATCACTTCGAACTGGGCCCCTCACAGTCAGTTATTCACTGTGTTTGGTCAATTGTGGAACTTCTTAATAGTCTTCATCTGTTGCAAAGGAAGCTTCTTTAATGAGTTGTGAGAGGTACACATGTCTGTGAATATAAGGATATGTATTTAAAATATAGTAAGAAATTACTTTGGTCTAGGAAAGTGACAGTGGTGGGTTCTTCTCTATGGTCTATGACCTCTCCAGTCGTTTGTTCTTGGCTATGTTTATAGTACTATGCATGAATTCTCTCCTATTAAATGGGCCTTAAGTCAAATTAGGCATCTGTTGATCTCCCCTAAGATAAAAGTGCCAGTATTGCACCAACAGAGAAAATTTGCTGGACCAATCATTGTAGTGATTTATAGGTTTTACAGCTGGGTAGAGTAATTGATTGGTTTTCTCCGTTGGCAGTTTGCATAGTACTTTCTGATACTATGAGAGCTATTCTCCAGGGAGGAGGCCTCCAGGTCAGTTCCAGCTCAATTGCTCCAAGTCCTGTATCCAAATATGTCATGTCTTAGGCAATAGGGTCCTTATTCTGGGAGTCTCTTGGACAGCCCTGACCAATAACTCAAAGGGAGGTTTCCCTTGCCTAGCACTATGATTTTTGTTATATACCCATCAGCTATACACATATACTCACATAAATATTATAGGTGTGTTTTTCAGTATGGCTCTCCCTCCTCCCTCCACAGTTAGAGTACCCCCCATTTTTCCCATTCCCCCCTCAATGTCTCCTGTGTCCTACTATCCCCCTCTCTCAAGCTCTTTCTTCACCTCTCCTCACATGATTCCTTTCTATTTTCCTGGCTTCTGCAATTACTTCAGGATATATACTCACATCTAAGGATTGAAGCTAACATCCACAAATGAGAGAGATGTGTCACTTGTTTTTCTAAGTCTGGGTTACCTCACTTCATATAATAGTTTCTAGTTTCATTTACCTGAAAATCTAATGATTTCATCTTTTTTTACGACTGAGTAGAACTCCATTGCATAAATATACCTAACATTTTCATCATCCATTCATCAGTTGAGGAACACTTAGGTTGTTGCCATTTCCTAACTGTTATGAAAAGAACAGCAATAAACATGCCTGAGCAAGTACCTCTGTAGTAAGAAAATGAATCCTTTGGGTATATGCCAAGGAGTGGTATAGCTGGATCATACAGTAGATCTATTTTTATTTTTTAAAGAATTCTCCACACTGATTTCCATAGTGGCTACACCAGTTTGCAGTCCCCCTAGCAGTGAATGAGAGCTCTCCTTTCCCTACATTCTCACCAGCATTTGCTGTCGTCGTTTTCTTGATCTTAGCAACCGGGGTATGATGAAATCTTAATCTTAATTTGAATTTCTCTAATCACTAATGATGTCGAACACTTTCTAAGGTATTTCCTAGTCATTTTATTTCTTCTTTTGATAATTCTCTGTTCAGATCTGTAACCTGTTTTTTAAATGGGCTTGATTTTTTTTGTGTTTGTTGAGTTCTTTGTGTATTCTGCAAATTAATCCTCTGTCAGACATATAGCTGACAAAGCTTCTCTCCCACTCTGTGGGCTTCCTCTTTACTCAATTGTTTACTTTGTTGTGCAGAAACTTTAGCTTAATGAGGTCCTGTTTGTCAACTGTTGGCCTTAATTTCTGAATGAATAGAGTTGGATTTAGAAAGTCCTTTCTGCACCTATATCTTGTAGGGCACTGCCTATATTTTCTTCTAACAGTTTCATCATTTCAGGAGGATCATTTGTTGAAAATTCTGTCTTTCCTCCAGTGTGTATTTTTGGCATTTTGTCAACTACCAGATGGCTGTAAATGCATGCAGTCATGTCTGGGTCTTCCATTTTGTTCCACTGATCTACTTTTTCCACTATCTGTTTTTTATGCTAGCAACATGCTGTTTTTATTACTATAGATCTGTAATAGAGTTTGAAATCAAGTATAATAATCTCTCCAGCATTTTGCTTTTTGCTCAGGGCTGCTTTGGATATCCAGGGTCTTTTGTGCTGCCATATGAATTTTAGGATTTTTTCTATTTTTGTGAAGAATGTCATGTGAATTTTGACTGGGATTTCATTGAATCTGAATATGGCTTTTGGTAGGATGTTCATTTTCACAATATTAATTTAACAGCCCATGAGTACGGAAGATCGTTCCATCTTCTAGCATCTCCTCAGTCTTCTTTCTTCAAAGATTTAAAGTTTTCACTATCTAGATCTTTCATGTCTTTGGTTAGGTTTTTTCCTAGACATTTTTTAAAAATATTTTATTTATTATTTTTATTTTATGTATATGAGTATATTGCTTGCATGTGTCTGAGTTCACCCCTGTTGTGCAATGTCTCAGAGATCAGAAGAGGACATCAGATTACCCTGGAACTGGTGTTAAGGACAGTTCTTAGCCACCATGTGGGTACTGGGAATCGACCTGGGTCCTCTGCAAGAGCAGTCAGTGCTCTTAACCATAGAGCCATCTCTCCAAGCCCATTCCTAAACATTTTTAAGGCTGTTGTGAGTGGAAATGCTTCTATGACGCTCTTTTACTGCTTGTTATCAGTATGTAAAAAGGCCAGTGAATTGTGTAATTGATTTTGTATCCTGTCACTTTGCGGCAAGTGTTGATAATTTCTAGAAGTTTTCTTGTGGAATTTTTGGGATCTCTTATGTATAATATTATATCATCTGTAAATACAGATAATTTAACTTCCTTTTCAATTAGTACCCCTTTAATTTCTTTCTTTTGTCTTACTGCTCTAGCTAGGGTTTCAAGTACTATGGTGAAAAGAAGTGGGGATAGTGGACAGTCTTGTCTCATTCTTTACTTTAACGGGAATGCTTCAAGATTTTTTCTGTTTAGACCGATGTTGGCTATGGGTTTGTCACATATAACCTTATTTATCTTGAGATATAGTCCCTCTAGTTCAACTTACTCTAGGACTTTTATCATGAAGGCATGATTGATTTGACAAAGGCTTTTTCCGCATCTATTGAGGTGATCATGTGATTTTTGTCTTTATATGACTTATTATATTTACTGACTTACATTGCTGAACCATCCCTGAATCATCTCTGGAATAAAGCCAACTTAGTCATGGTGGACGATGTTTTTCATATATGCCTTTATGTGGTTTACAAGCATGTTATTGAGAATTTTTGCATTCATGTTCATTAGGGATATTGGCCTGCAATTTTCTTTTTGTTGTCGTTGTGTTTTTTATCTGGTTTTGGTATTTCAGTAATACCAATACTAAAGAATACTAGCTTCATAGAAGGAGTCTGAGAGTTCTCCCTCTGTTTCTGTCACATATGTTTATTCTTTTGTGTGCATGAGTACACACCCATGTCATGCAATGACCGTGGCGGTCAGAAGAGAGTAATGGATCCCCTGTAACTGAAATTACAGACAGTTGTTAGCTGCCAAGTGGGTGCTAGGAACCAAACCCAGGTCCTCTGCAAGAGCAGCCAGTGCTCTTAACCACTGAGCCATCTCAACCCTTCTGTTTCTGCCTTTAAAATTGAAATTACAGAAATAATTTAAGCAGCATTGACTTTAAACTTTAATTCTTCTTTGAAGGTTTGGTAAAATTTTACTGTGACTCTACCTGAGGTTTTTCTTGGTGGTGTTTTTAATTGATATTTTTGTGTATTTCAAGCAGAACATCCCAAACAATTTTATTCATCTTTATACCCACATCCCAAATGGTACCTTCCATATCCCCCTGCAACTGGAGCCCATATACTCTGTCATCCCTGTTACTGTCCACTGTGTTGTCAGTGCCCCGAGCCGTTCCCAGTGCAAGTCCATCTGATGAGTCTAGTCAGTCTATCTAGAGTCTCATGTTTTAGAAAGATCAGCTTTTCTCATCTAGCAGCAATCAGTTGCCAACATTTCTTTAGATAAGATTGGGGTTTGCTGTTCATTTTCCCAATTCTATGCTGGGTTACTGTCTGGGAGTCTCTTGGGCCACCTTGGCCAACAACTCAAAGGAAGGTATCTCCTGTCTGGCATTGCTTCTTGTTATGAAGGTAAGCCAAATGTCCTGCTCAACCATGGCTGTCTTCACTTAGAAGCATGGAGGAAATGTTTCCTCTGTGTTGACCCTCCTCTTTGTAAACTGGACACTGGTTCAAGTCCATCTGGTGGGGTCTCCATGGCCTCCCTGATCAAGAAGACAGGTGACTCACCACAGCTACAGAACATTCTGAGGGATGCTCCATAGTCCCCTGGAACTTAGTCAACCTTGGAGGGAAAGGAGCAAAAAATGTCCTTTATGTCCCTCTGACCAGATTGGTATAGGCCTCAAAGTATGACTGTTAAACATTCAAGAATGTTAGTTCCACCAGTCTGGTACTTTTAATTACCATGTGCTATGTAGGTAAAGCTTGGGCAAAAACTAAATGTTCTCAGATAAACCTTGACTAGACATATATTTTGTTCCTTGAAACTAATTGTATATATAATTTGTCAGTAGGTTGTTGGATTAATATAGTTCCCTCTGGTTTTTTAAAACTAGCTAGGCATTATTTATCTCTCTCACTGTCTAACCCTTTCACCATGGTTTCCCCATTTAAAGTGCCTCCATTTTTCCCATTTCTCCCTTAATAATACCCTTCTCCTATTTTCCCTCCTCATTTGAGCTCCTTCTTTCCCTTTATCCCCACGTTTCCTTGTATAACCCTCCCATCCTCCTCCCATTTAAATAACCCCATTTTTATCCATATCTCCCTTAGTAATACCTGTTCCCTACTGTTCTCTCTCAGGTTCGTTCTTTTCCTTTACCTCCCTGGTTCTTTTTCATTATCCTGGTTCCTGTATTTATGTCTGGATACATACTCACTTATAAAGATTTGGTGCTAGGATCCACATATGAGGGAGAACATAAGTCATTTGTTTTTCTGAGTCTGTGTTACTTCACTTAGTATAATAGTGTCTAGTTCCATCCATTTACCTGAAAATTTCATGATTTCATCTTTCTTTACTGCTGAGTAGAACTCCATCATATAAACAAACCACATTTTTATTATCCACTCATCAGTTAAGGGACACTTAGGTTGCTTCCATCTCTTAGCTATTGTAAAAAGAGTAGCAACAAACACGAATGTACAAGTGTCTCTGCAATAGGATGAGTGCTTTGGGTATGTGCCAAGGAGTGGTATAACTGAGTCAAATTGTAGGTTCATTTTTAGTTTTTTTAAGGGTTCTCCACACTGTTTTCCATAGGGGCTGAACAAGTTTGCAATCCCACTAGCAGTGGATGAGCATTCCCCTTTTCCCTGATCCTCTCCAACATTTGGTATGATTTGTTCTCTTGATCTTAGCCAGTCTGACTGGGGTAAGATGAAATCTTAAGAAAACAATACAAAGAATCAACAAATCCAAGAGCTGGTTCTTTGAAAAGATAAATAAGATTGACAGACCCTTAACCCAGTTAACCAAAAGAAGGAAAGATCACCTCCAAATCAACAAAATCAGAGATGAAAGAGGAAACATCACAACAGACACCAAAAAGATCCAGAACATTAAAAATCTATACTCTACAGGCTGGAGAGATGGCTAAGTGGTTAGGAACACTGGTTGTTCTTGCAGAAGACCCAGGTTTGAATCCCAGCACCCACATGGCAGCTAACAACTGTCCGTAACTCCAATTCCAGGGGATCCGAAAGCCTCTTCTGATCTCCATGGATATTGCATGACACAGGTGCACTTACCTATATGTAGGCAATACACAAATACACATAAAATAAAAATAATAAAGAAAATATTTTTTAAAATCTATATGCTACTGAATTTGAAAACCTAAAAGAAATGGATGGGTATCTAAAAGCATGGGAATCACCAAAACTAAACTGAGAGATCAACAGCTTAAACAGACCCATAACACATAAGGAAATTGAAACAGTAATGCAAAAACCTCCCAACTTAAAAAAGCCCAGGACCAGATGGATTGATAGCAGAATTCTACCAGACATTTAAGGAAGATCTATATCCAATACTACTTAACTTATTCAAAAAGACAGAAATGGAGTGAGAACTTTTAAATTTCTTCTATGAAGCCAGCATCACTCTAATACCAAGGCCAGATGATGTATCTTTGCTCTGGAAACTCTTATTGAGTATGTTAAAGCTCTAATGATATATATATAAATAATATATATGTATATATATATATATTTAAAAAGATCATCCACCATGATCAAGTCGGCTTTATCCCAGAGATGCAGGGATGGTTCAACATATGTAAGCCAATAAATGTCATAAATCATGTAAATGGGCTCAATGACAAGAAATACATGGTCATCTCAATAGATGCAGAGAAAGCCTTTGACAAAATTAACATGCATTTATGTTCAAAGTCATAGAGGGAATTGGACTATTGTTGTTTTTGTGCTTTTGTTTTTAAGTTGGAAGTCCTTGTATTACTATTTCAATTTCCTTATTTGTTATGAGTCTGTTTAGATAGTTGATCTTTTCTTTGTTTAACTTTGGTGGTTCTGAACCTAGAAATTCATCCATTTCTTTTAGATTTTCTAATTTAATGGAGTATAGGTTTTTTAAATTTGTTTTTATTGAATTTTTGTGTATTTCATACAGAACATCTCAATCAATCTTAATCATCTTTATACCCTCATCCCCACTGGCACCCTCCCATAGCCCCACACACACCTAGAATTCATACATTCTGTCATTTGTGTTAAGGCCTATTGTGTCAAGTTAATGTCCCCAGATGTTCCTCAGTGCAAGTTCATCTACTAAGATCTAGTCAGTTTATCTAGAGTCCCTCGCTTTAGGAAGATCAGCTCTTCCTCACCTAGCAGTAATCAGTTGCCAATATTTCTTCAGCTAAGATTTGGGACTTCTGTCCATTTCTCCAGTTCTATGCTGGGTTTTTGTCTGCTTGAGTTTACATGGGACTTGTACATGCTGACACCATTGCTGTAGATTTATATGAGCAGGGTCCCAGGAGCTTGTAAGACTCTATTTCCATATGGTTGTGCACCTCCTCCTTGCCTCTTGCAATCTTCCCATCCCCTCTTCTTAAATGTTCCCTGAGCCCTGGGTGGATGGAGTTAAATATAGGAGTCCTGTCCAAGAACCAGCTTTCTGCAGACTCTTAATCTCTATGCTTTGGCCTTTTGTGACCTTTTGTATTCCTGGCCCTCTGTTGCATGAGGGAGCTTCATTGATGAGAGTTCAGAGATTCATTAGTGACCTTTTTACCCCTGCTCTATGCTCCTTGAGCCTTAGGTGTAGAGGCTGCATTGTAGATGTGTCATTTAGGCCTGGGCATTTCGTGGACAATGTCTGTATGTGACAAGCTGTACGTGGTAGTAGTCTCCATCTGGTGCAAAATAAGCTTCTTTGATGAGCAGTACATTCAGGGCCTAGTGCTAGAGGTGGGGAGATGGTGACCTCATAGTAGCTTTTGAGAATGGTAGTGGGGTGTTATACTTTATAAGTTTAGAAAAAATTTAGACCTTTAACTTTGTTTCCTTTTACTTAGAATGCTATTCAATACACATACAGATCTAGGACAATCTCATACTGAAAGGAGATGATTAGGAAGTGTGTCAGCTGCTGTTAGTTGCCTGTGCAATATTTATCTTCTATTTTGAACAATTTCCATATTGTGTTATGAGACTAAACATCTCCCAGGCTCCCCTGTGGAGGGAGAAGGTAAGGAACCCAGAAGAGAAAATGGATGGATGCTTTTAGTGTTTAGACAACCGATAGACCCATACTCTTTATTCTCTCTTCTTTCTTTCTTCTTGGAACATAGATGTGAAAATCTGGCACTATGGTGGCCATCTATCACCCAGGGAGAGACCTTAAGGATGAAGAGTCAGGCACAAGCAAGAGACAAGACTCTTGGTTCCACTGTGCCACAGTGCCACTGTGCCGGCCATAGACTGCCTACACCTGACCATAATGTTTTGGAAAAGAAAGTTAATCCCTCATGTTCCTTAGAACTGTTCTTTCAGATCCCTTTCAACAGCATCAAAACACAATTCTTTTTTTAATAGTCTCACTGTTTTCCTGAAATTTCATTAACACTTAAAGATAAAAGAAATGCCATTTTAACTATAATTTCAATGTACAATGTACATGGTGGTTTTGCACACATGTGCATTAGCTAAGCCAAGCTGTTTAATAGATATCACCTCAGCTAATAATCATTTTGTGGCAAGAACATTTAAAATCTACTCTCTTGGCAATTTTTAAGCAGGCTGTCCTTAACCATCATCACCAAAATGTAGAGCAGATCCCTTGAATATATTCCTGTAATTGAAATGCAGTATGTTTTGACCATCTTCTCTACCTCCCTTCCTTCTGACCCCTGGGAATTACTATTTCACAATATAATAGTTATAGTATATGTATCTGCAATCTTTAAGAATTAAGAATCTAATCAAGGCAGGCATCAAGTACAAAAGATCATAAACAACTCAAGAGTTCTTAATGATGTCCTTTGAAAGTGCCTTTTAGGTGAAAGACAAAAGAAGATATGATCTCACAGTACATTTCTCTTAGTCATGGCTTCTGTTGCACAGCTTAGATGCTGCCCTGCATATGTATTTTAGGTAGACTGGAGAAAACGGACGTCATGTGGCATAATGGGTATCTAGAGGTAACAGAAATATAGGTTAACTTTTAAAACTAGTGTTTTGAAAATATAGGGAAAAATGTGAAGACAAATTTATTCTTTCACTCTAGACCATCTTCTTTTCATAGGTTTGAAGAGTTACTTGACAATCAAAACTCTAAAGCAGGGGGCTGGAGAGATGGCTCAGCAGTTAAGAACACTCACTGTTCTTCCTGAGGACTGGGTTCAATCCCAGCACCCACATGGCAGCTAGCAACCATCCCCAACTCAAATTCCAGGGAATCTGACACCTTCTCCTGGCCTCTGTGTGCATGCAGGCAAAACATAACACATGGAATTTTTTTAAACTCTAAGTTATTCTTAAATTTAATAACCAAGGTTAAGAAGGACAAAGTTAAGATTAATAGACAGCATCCATCTTTCAGAGGCATAAAACTGGGTTGAAATATCTGTTTCACCACTCACTCCGGTGACCTTGGTCAATTCACCTCACCAAGTCTGTTTCTGCATCTCTGAAAATGAAAATAACAGGGCATTGTGTGAAGATCTGCTTCAAAGCTCTAAGAACCAATCAAAGCAGAAAAAAATAAAAAAAAAATAAACCTGAATAGGAAACAGACAGGGTCATACATTTAGGAAGAAGGGCTCACACGTCAGAATCACAAATTAAAGCTACAATGACAGGGACTGCATGCCAAGGCTTTCCAAAACCAAAGGCAAGCTCTAGTCCTTTGGGAACAATTGTTTTGTTCCACGTTTTTCAACTTCAGTTCCATTTCTGTCTTTCTGAATGAGGGGGGAAAGCAGAGACATCCTAATCCTGCAATTTGTTTATACATGGGCGCCCCTCCGTTCTCTATTTCTCTCTTGTCCTGCAGTTTGTGTGCTTTTTAAATCTTCTGGAACTTTTCAAGCCAGAATTTCTGGGGATACTCAACTGGCACTGGTTTGCCATGAGTAATTCAAGCATCCGCAGGAACAAAATTACAGTACACCAAGGAACAAAATTACAGTTCACCAAGTTCATCTGAACTAGATACTGACTGCAGTGACAGATTCCAACCAGAAGATGGCAGCATTGCAAAACCAATGCTGAAATTAAAAGGGACACCTAATGAATTGTTTTTAGTATTTCCTAGAGTTTATTCTTACGTGTGTACACAAGCATACGAAAAAGATGTCAGAACAAAGTTTATATGGATAAAAAGGTCAAAGAATGTATACTTGAGGTGGAGAGATGGCTTCGCACTTAAGAGTAAGTACTATTCTTGCAGAGGACCCGAATTTGGTTTCCAGCCGCCACTTCTCTGGTGACTCGTAACCACCATTAACTCCAGCCCCGGGGGATCAGACATCTCTGACCTCTTCAAGGACAGCTGCACTCGTGTGTGTGTGTGTGTGTGTGTGTGTGTGTGTGTGTGTCCGCGCGCGCGCGCGGACACACACACTAAAAAATAATGAAAACAAATCTTTTAAAAGACAATGTATACCCATGCTCATGAAAATACAGTGAATTATAATTTTAAAACACAGAACTGCATTTTACTTTGCCAACACAATAGCCCACATCCCTACAGAATTTTTGATAGAATCTGTATTTCTCTTTTTTAATTTTTTATTACAATTAGTGTGTGTGTGTGTGTGTGTGTGTGTGTACGTGTGCACGTACATGCACATGGAGGTCAGAAAACAGCTAGTGGGAGTTGGTTTTCACCTTCCACCATGTGGGGTCCAGGGACTGAATTCATCTCCTCAGGCTTGGCAGGAGGCACCCCTACCTGCTGAGCTATCTCAATAGCCCAGACATGAATTTCTCATTGAGTGCCATTCCCTCCATGTTCTTAATGTAATTTAGCTCCCTAGTCACTTCACTGACTGAGGTTTGCTGAATTTGTTTCCCTAAGCATATTTCCAGAAGGTTAAATATTCCAGAAGCATCTCAGGTTCTATGTAGCAGAGTCCAGTTTGTCACTGGGCCCTTGCTGTAGGGTCACGTGTCTTCTTTCACATTGCTAATCAGTTTATAAATACAGTTTTAGACATATTAAATCTTTCTGCCAATTCTTTCTACTAACACCAACTTTCTCTCCGAAATGGAAACAATTATCTTCAAATGTGATTCTAATCTGCTTCCCAACATTTTGCTATTTGAATCCCAATTTATATTCTTACTTGGCTCCTTACTTATTCTTTCTGATGTCTTTCTTAACCAGCCTTGCTGCTCATTATGTGAAAGCAAACTACACATGTTTTCTCCTTCCATTTCCCCATTTCAGTCCAATACGGAGAAATATGAATGTGAACATTTGGAACTGATGTTTCCTGGAGCATCTACTACACACCACATTGTATCCTATTCCCACTGCCTTAATTAGAATATGACACCTGCATTATGAAGCTCATCAACTGCTTTGTTCATCTGTTTGTTGTTTTTTGGGGTTTGTTTTTGAAACAGGTTCTCCTCATAGCTGGCCTGGAATTGACTATTTAGACCAGGTTGGCCTTGATCTCACAGATATCCACCTGCCTCTGCTTCCCAAGTGCTGGGATTAAACGCATCCACTCCCATACCTGGATAGCAATCCCTTTTTGAAATATGAAGAGGTAATTTAATCTTGTAAGTTTCCACAGCCACTAAGCAACAGACTAAGTGCACACACAGTCTGTTTGAATTGAAGACATCCCAGTACATATTCACAGGTTTGTGGATAAACCTTTCTACTTACAAGATAAAAAGAAAGAAAGGAAGAAAGAAAGAAAGAAAGAAAGAAAGAAAGAAAGAAAGAAAGAAAGAAAGAAAGAAAGAAAGAAAGAGAAAGAAGGGAGGGAAGGAGAGAGGAAGAAAGAAATAAAGTGAGAAAACGAGAAAGATGGAAAGGATAGAAGTTAATTCAAACTAAGATTCATGTGGAATAGGTAAATTCGGGAGTTTCTCAGTCAAAAATGTGGAAGATCAATTAAACCTGCTGTCATTTCAGAGACTGTAGGAGGATGGCTTCAATTTGGAGTCACTTCATAAAGGACAGTTTCATGGCTGAGACAAAGGCAAGGAATCTGCTCAGCCTGATAGAACAGTGTGCTGAATTCAAATCCCCAAATTCCTCACATTGTGTGACAGGAAACATGAAACTGGGAGTTTCTTTTTAAAAAGGGGAGGGGGCACTTGTGTTCCCTGCTGTGCTCCTGTGTGTGGGGAACACTTGTCAGATAACAGCTGGTCTGTAAATATTTGCAGGATGATCTGATACTACGAACTACTCTAAAGGAGATATTTAGGATGCCTTGCAGGGGAGTGGTTTTTAAGTAGCAACTATTTATTGAGCCCTTACTACCTGCCAAAGAGCTATCTCAGTGATTTATGTGCAGCATCTTATTTGGGTGTTTTCTGTGAGTACTGGGTTCGATGTTGCAGGAGAGTGATGGTGGCCATATTGACACCCTGACTCCTGGTGAGCTCTGAGCATCAAACAATTGTGATATCACCCACTCCTCTAGCTTTAAATTCACTGCCATCATCAAAGCCATCTCTTTGCCAGGTGTCACACCCTCCCTGTCCCCTGCTAGAAGGCATGCATCTTCCTGGTGTCAGAACTGAACCCAGAGATGCCACCATAATTATCCTCTTGTGCTGCTTCAAGTGCAGCAACAAATGGGAAGCCTGTCTGGGGCTGCTGCAGGCCTGTATGTAAAGCAGGATGTCCTGGACACTCTGAGCCCTAACTTCTCCTGCTACTGCTGCATGCTGCTAGCACACTGGGACCTGATGGAGAAGCTGCTCCATCCACTATGCTCCCCTGGAGAAGTGATTCCTAGGACTCACCTGCTGCTCCACTGGTCATAAGCATCTTGCTGTGTTCAAGCTGAGTTGTGAGGGAAACGGGTGCAGTGCCTGGCTGCAGCCCTGTAGCCGAATCTTCCTGCCCTGGAAAGAACTGTCCAGTAAAGATCTTTGCAGAACAGCAATAACAAAAACTAAACCCTATCACTCCTTCTCAATGTGTGCTACACTAGCTCTATTATTAAATGAACATCTTAGAATTTCTTTGTTCTATTTACTCTAACCCAAAGATTTAGATGAATCTCTTATTTCATTTGCAATTCCCTGAATACTCAATATATTTGTGTTGAATACCCAGTGTATTTATTTGTGCTGACTACCTTCATGAAAGCATCTCAAAGGACAGCTTACAGCAAAAACAAGTTTTCAAAGTGGACCAAGTGTAAGTAAAAAAATTAAAAGATGTCAAAAGACACTATTAGAGACTTAAAAAAAAAAAGCTACAAAATACAGGCTGATTTTAAATAGTTTGGCACATAAGGGCATACTCTATGTACATGTATAACTGGGGATTGAATCCGTGCCTCACAAATGCTAGGCAAGCATACAACCCCAGCCTTCCTTTGGGGTTTTATCTTGAGACAGGATCTCACAAAATTTCCCAGGCTGAGCCTGAACTTCTGATTCTTCTGCTACAGTTTCTCCAGTACCTAGGATTACAGGCCTGTGCTCCCAGGCCCAGTTACCTATGACATTTTAACATAGGAGAAAAGGAATGACGAAGCAAGCAGGTGGAAAGGCCTAGGAGAAGACCCTAGTTGGTCTTTGCTTCACTTCTCTATTTTCATGAAGCAGTAAGTAATAATGTTAAACATAACTGATCTCCTATTGGTTTTCTGCTTGAGACTTTATAAAGACTGCTCTTGTTACTCAGAATAAAGGTCAAAGTGTTTGGGCACCTCCAATGGTACCTCTGCTCCCCCCCACTTCCCTAACACTGATCTGTTGTGGCTTTCTTTTCTCACTGCTCCATAACAGCCTCCTTTCTAGTGTATGGAAGGGGAATGTTACCCAAGGCCTGAGTGGGCTGGAGAAATGGTTCAGTGGTTAAGAGCAGCGATTATTCTTGCAGAGGACCTGTGTTCGATTTCCAGCACTCACATGGCAGCTAACAAACGTCTCTAACTCCGGTTCCAGGATCCGATGCCCTCTTCTGACCTCTGTGGGCACTGCATAACACAGGTGCACTTACATACATGCAAGCAAAACACTCATACACATAAAATAAAAATAATAGTTTTTTTTTTTTATTGGTGAGTCTCCCTGAAACAGGATGATACTGTTTATCTATACTGTTTATCGGGGGCATATTTTCAGCCTCCACCTACTTCCTAAAATTGATTTGTAACACCAAAGCCAGTATTCTAGGTAAAGAAAAATTTGAGTTTCCCAACAGAGAAGTTCCCAGTTGAGGTCAAATAAGGCAATATCCTGCTTTCTTACTTCTACTTTCATTTATAAAAAAGTGTTCTAAGTTCCATTTATTGACATGGGGTTTGGTTTTGTTTACATTTTTTTTTGTACTTTATGTAGGTAATTTGGCTGTTTGAAATGACCCCAAGTATAGTTTTGTTCTGTTTTGTTTTGTTTTTTGAGACAGGATCTCCCTGTAGCCTCAGCTTGCCTAGAACTCAATATGTAGACCAGGCTGGCCTTAATCTCACAGAGATTCACCTGCCTCTGTCTCTTGAGTGCTGGGACTAAAGGTAGGAGCTACTATGCCTAGGTTCCTAGTATAGTTTTTAAGCACAAGAATGCTACATTGTGCCTCACAGAGAAAGTAAATACTGAGCTAGGCTTCATTCAGGCATAAGTTCTACTGATGCTGGCTGTGAAGTCAATGTTAATAAATCAACAATTTGATCCATCTAGAAAAAGAAAAAGAAGACTGACTCTGTAAAGTCAATTCAGAAAGTGCTAAAGATAACATTATAGTATGTGACAAAGTTATGGAAAAAGATAGAAAAAAGGTCACATTGTGGGTTGATGAGATGAACAAAGATTAAAAACCATAGTGGATAGGATTATTTGGGGACTGAAAGCCAAAGAAAATTGGGACATGTTATCTGGGGTGGGAAAACCATTAAGTCCTTTCTTAGCTACTTCTGTTGGCTTCCTTGCCACAAAAGCTGTATGTCAGGAGAAATGCTGAGCTTGTGGATAGGGCAGACTCTGCAGATCAGGAAGCTGAATAATTCAGAAACAGCTGCCACAGGTGAGCTAACACAGCTACAGGAGATAATCTGATTGATTCACAAGGCCAGAAGCAACTGGTTTGCAATGGCCTGTCCTACAAAGCTGCTGTCCAAGACATCTGTCTCCAGCTGTGCTTGGTGGAGTTGATCGAAATGTTCATGAATGTGCAGTCCTCTGCCTTCACCAACATGCCAGGCAGGTTGCTCTCTATGTAGGTCGTCCCCCGTTGCTGTGTGGTCATCAATAATCCCAAGAGGCACAGCTGTGCATGGCGCTTTCTCTGTCCAGGGTTCCAAAATATAGTCTGAAGCAAGATGCAAGGAGTGAGGAGTCTTCCTACTTAACCTCATCCTGCCTATTGCAATATACAAGCAGCTAGACCTGGATTCCTCCAGGTAATTTTATTTCATCAAAGAGTTCTTTAATTCTATAAGATAAGAAGCTGCCACTGGGTATATCCCAAATAGCACCCAATTTTGTATGTATTGCACCAAAATTAAACCACAGATACAAAAAAATGGCTGCTGAGTGTCATACAGGAAGGGATTATGTGGAAGAACACATTCGTTCCTAACACTGATGAGACTGGCTAACAAGGATGTTGGCAAATGGTATTTCCGTTGATAAAAATCATGCACAAGATTCACAGGAAACTGACTCTTTGTTTCCCAGCTGGGAAACAATGGCTCAGTATTTGCTAACTCAGAGTTTGCCATGACCTTATAGAGCAGAGCTACTATGAATAACAATAATCAGCTGCCATGTTGAATAATCAGCAGACATGTCAATGCTTTGACCAATGAAATGGAAGCAGAGGAGACCTGTTTCGTGTCCACCCAGAAGTGTTCAGAACCATCATATGTACTGGGCTTCTTTTGCCCTCCACCACAGGGTCAGCCAGCAATATGCTAGTCTCTGGCTGCTTCACAAGCCAGGGCCTGGACAGAGATATTGGAATAATGCAATGACAATTGTGCCAGAGAGCAATAACAAGTTGAGAGCCACTGAGATTTGGGAGATTGTTTTTACTACAATACCACCTAGCCTCTTCTGATACAGGAGGTTGCTGTACAATCCAAACAAAACATGTGTTGACTTGGAGGAAGACGTTAGCAGGGAGGTGATTCACTGTAATAGAGCCAATTGACTTTGCTGATGGATTGGAAATAGGATAACAGAATGGGGAATTAAAGTTTGGAGCCTGAACAGCTAGAAACATGATGTTCCTAATAACTGGTAAGTTGAGTATTTCTGGATAAGAAGGTTGGAAAAGATCAGCAGTTAAGTTTGGAACCTGCAATGTCTGATATTCCAGCGATAACAACTAGCCCAGTGAAGTTCTGGAGCTAAGTCCAAGTGGAAACTCAAGTTCTGGTGTGTTCAGGACAGTGCTCAGAGCCAGCAACTATATCAGGGGCACTAGGGTAAATAGACCAAATTCCAGAGCATCAAGCCAACATCAGAGGTCAGAAGAAAAGGGTGGACTGGCAGAAGAGATTGAAGCAAGGAGACCAGAAGACACCAGGAGAAAGCATTGTTCTGACACCCAGTGAAAGAAAGTCTGCCAGGGAAAAAGCAAGGCAGCAGCTTGACTTTGTCAAATGCTACTGGTAGCAGTCAAGTCAAAGGAAGAAACCAACTTTCAGAGTTAGCATGATGGCCATTCTTGAATCAACAGTTTTAAAAGAAAAGCATCATCCTAGGGGGTTTCCAAGAAAGCTCAGTTTCAAAGGGAACATTCAGTTTCCACTTTCAAAAGAAGATAAAAGCCTAATTTTAGGTTCTTAAGAAAACAGGAGGGGTTAATTGGATATATGTGCAGAAAACTATCAATGCTTAAAACTGAGCCAGCTGGCAAGGGGAGCCTGTTCCCGGGGTCCAGATTCAGCATCCCATGGAGGAGCAGGGAAGGGTGCATTGAAACTGAGAGGCAATAAACTGTTAACTGGCATACCACCCAGTGGAATTTTTAAAATCCTAAGTGGAGATGGAGAGACAGCTCCGTTGGTAAAGCAATTGCCTTGCAAGCTCGAGGACCTGTATTCAGTCCTCAGAATCCACATAAAAAGTCAGATGTGGCAGTGTGTACTTATAACCACACCCCTTGGGAAGCAGAGAGAGGCAGATCCCCAAGGCTCGCTGACCAGTCAGCCTGGTTTCCTTGGTGAATCCCAGGCCAGTGAGAGACCTTGTCTCAAAAAAACAGACAAATATGGACAGGACCTGAGGAATACCACCTGAGGCCGTCCTCTGCCTCCACACACACCTGCATAACATATGAACATACAAACACATACACACAAAAAGTCTTTAAGTTTCCCATTTTAGTTCTCTGTATCACACAGAGGGGTCTCTTTGAACTGAGTTCAGCAACTAAGTACAGTTGAGCTCAATGTTCCCTAACCTTTTAACGATAAAACTCACCTGGGATCTTTGTTTAAAACACAGATTATTGTGGAACGCCCTGAGAAGTCTTGATTCAGGAGGTCTTGGTAGAATGCTCTGTACTTGTGTGTAGATGTGGTATTAATGTGTTCATGTGGGGAAAGAGATGGTGTAGGGGACAGAGGTCAAGATTTGGATATGTTGCTCAGTTGCTCTCCATCTTATTTTTTGAAACAGGGTCTCTCACTGAACATCATTATTTTGACTAGACTGGCTGCCAACAAGCCCCTGGGATCCTCTTGTCTCCTCCCCTCCCTAAATTCTGGGATTACAGGGGTGCCTGACCATGCCTGACTTTCACATGGGTGATGGGGATCCAAACTCAGATGCTCATATTTGTAGGGCAATCACTTTACTGACTAAACATCTCTCCAGCCCCTGATCTGTGCTTTTAATAAGACCGATGAGTGATTTAGATCTTTGGGCACTTTTGGAAACAGTGGTTGAGGAAATAAGTTTTCTTGATATTCAAGTTATAACTGCCCATGATTTTAATATGTATATGTGTGTGCAATATACATATGTATGCAGAGGTATAGATGTAATTTTGTTGCATTATTTTTATTTGAATTCAATTTTCATTTTAAAATCCTTGAAGAGCTCATTAATGAGAACATGAAGATGCATTTTTTTAGTCTCTTCTTTCATTTTTACTTTTCCCTAATTCCTTCTGCTTTCTCAAAATTCCCCTCAAAACTTTACAAATTTATTGGGAATTGAATTCCTCTAAACAAACACAGATAGTTTCAAAAGACTGAATGCTCAGACGCTCCAAAACACTGCAGTTTATTTCACATACAACAGTTCATCATTGGCATTTTTTTTTTTTTTTTTGAGACAGGGTCTCCTTATAGCACCAGCTGGCCTGGAACTCACTATGTAGGCCAGGCCAGCCTCAATCACACAGACATCTGCCTGCCTTTACCTCCAAGTGCTTGGACTAAAGGTGTGCACCACCACACTCAGAACTTGGCATTCTTTCATTAAAGAAAGAAAGAACAGTACTATGAGGTCAGAAAGGTGTTTATGAAAAAATTTAAAATCAAGAAATAGTGAAAATTTCTTGTCCATATTTTTTGCAGGTTATAAACTGATTTATTTGCCTCAAAGAAACATGTCTTTACTATATGCCTAAACTTATTTTTTAAAGAATTTCTTGGAGCTGAAGAGGTGGCTCAGTGGTTAAGAGTGCAGTCCCAGGTTCCATTCCTGGCACCCACATGGCGGGTAACAACCATCCTTAATATAACTCCAGTTCTAAAGGAAACTGATGCCTTCTTCTGACCGCCATGGGCATTGCACAACCTGGGTACACTTACATGCAGGCAATACATTTATTTATTTAAATAAATAAACGTTTTAAAAAGGAGTTTCTTGGGGCTGGAGAGATAGCTCAGCAGTTAAGAGCATGTGCTACCCTAGCAGAGGATCTAGGTTCAGTTCCCAGTACCCACACGGCAACAAAGAACTGTCCATAACTCTGGTTCCAGGGGATCCATTGTCCCTTCTGGCCTCCATGGGTATTGCATGACACAGGTGTACTTTCATACATGCAGGCAAAATGCTCATACACATAAAATAAAAATAATTTTTAAAGAATTTATTACAAATATAGTAAAATATTTTAATCTAAATGTGATCAGTCTGCTTATTGAGTCTCTGTACCATATACCAGACATGGTCTAACATTAGCAATTATGTATTGTCATTAAGAAAAGATTTTTATTTAATCCTTATAAAACCCCCATATTTGTGGTTGAGGAAACAGGACAGAGCCTTTGTTAAAGGTCAGTAACTAGCTAGTGACAGAACTAGGCCCAAAAGAGAAGAGACTTCAACTTCTGTCCAAATGATTTGCAACCTATTTCCTGACTCTCTTGCTCAATCCAAGATGCTTAGATCATCACTGAGATGTTCCTTTAATTGGAGTCCTGAGCCACACTTACATTTCTGGCACTCCAGGATGTGGTGGATGGTCAGTCTATGAAATCCTGTACAAGTGATGGTAGTCCCAATTAGGCAGGCCCAGGCCTGAACCCAGAGAGACCCAAGGCTCGGAGGTGCTTCCTGCAGGGAAGCCAGGGAAGGCAGGGACTATACCATGAACAAATCATTCCTGTACCACAAAATGAAGGTGTCATCAGCACATAATGCAGGTGATTAATTTTTTAAAAAATTGAGTGGGAGTATGTTTTTGCAGGCTCATATATATCAGGAATTGGTATGCAAAAAATAAATGTGATGCTATACTTTAGGTCTTAGGTGTCCCCAAAGGTCTATGTGTAAGGTCCATGGTAAAGAGGTCCATGGTAAAGGACTGGTCCCCAGGCTCGTGCTATTGAGGGGTAGAGCTTTTAGGAGGTGGGGCCTAGTGGAAGGACTTTAGGTCATTGGGGATGCCTTGAAGGAGATCATGGATCCCAGCCCTGTCCTCTTTCTCTCTTATTTTTTGGCTATGAGGTGGTGGTTTTGCTCCACCAACCACTCCTGCCATAATGTATTACCAGGGACCCAGAGCAATGGACTGAAACCATGAACCAAAAGAAAACTTTTCTCTTTGTAAGTTGATTATCTCTGGGATTTTATTATAGTAATGGAATGCTGACTAGCTTATAATAGGCCTTGTTCTCATTAAAGATCTTTTAGTCAAAGAAAATTCCAAAGAAAGTTAAATAAGAGTGTATAATGAGAGGATACACAGGAATCGTATGCCAATCCAAAAGCAGAGGCTCCCTTGACCTGGGATGTTCTTAGAGTACAGCCATTGGGCAGCCCTAGGTCTACAGTGGCCCTGAAGCTGCACCAAACCTTCAGAATCTAATTTCTACAAGATATAATCAAAGCCTCCTCTGCATACTGCATACCTTTCTGCTTTGTCCTACCTGCCTCACCTGTTGGCAGAAAGTATATGGGTCACAGTATGCTGCCCATTTAGCAAGGATCACGGTGAATTCCTCTAAGGATAGAATGGGACTTATGCAAGCCACACACGAAAATTTGACTTTGTCAACAGTGAAATACGACAGTCCCTCAAGAAAGAACTCATTGACAGCTTCACAAGGTATATAAAAACAAATCCTCAGGGTTAAACAATGACATGTCTAAACAAATTAACCATATGTGTGGGAGACAGGCTTGAGCCTAGGGTGAAAGTCTTAATGACAGCCATACAGCAGGCCTGAGGCAACGGCCCGACTGCTGGAGCCACAAGAAATGCCTTGTGACATTTGTTCCCATTGGCAGATCATGAGACTGATGCCTAGAGCTCACCACTCCCTAATTACCACCCTAGGAATTCCAAATTGCAACACTTAGATATTGCAACAGTCAGGATCACATAGTTTCCAGGAATCCAGGCTCTGTAATCTGAAACCCAGTATGCTAATGAGGAATCCTACCTGCTATTCTGTGATAGAATGGTAAGTCTGTTACGCTGATAAGGTATCCTACTTGCTGTACTGTGATAGGACGCTAAACCTGTTATGCTAATAATGTATCCTACTTGTGCTGTTGTTGGACCACTACCCCTATATAAGCTTGTACCTTCCTGCAATAAACCAGACCTGTGTCACTGAACCTTGTCTCCTGTGTCTGAATGTGGCTCTGCTGACACAGTCTCCTCACCAGCCCTGGAGTCTGGGACCGGGCAGAAGCGACAACAGCAGGCAGCTCAGGGCAAGCAGAAGAGCTGCTTCAGCACCAGGTGAGCAGAAGAGCAGCCTCAGCCCAGGGTGAGCGGAGGAGCAGCCTTGATGTCCATGAGAACGAAGGATTGGCACCCACAAGAATGAAAGAGCGCCCACCGCTGGCAGTGACCACACATATGTACAATTAAAAAGAATAATTCCATGTTATAATATACATCAGGAAGTATTAAAAGTAAAAACAAAGTGAAGACAGTATAATTTACCATCATTTGTGTAAAAAGGGAAAAGGAAATATATAACCACACACACACACACACACACACACACACACACACTCATACACGGTCCTTGTATGTATAAGATATTCCTAGAAAGAGGGCTGGAGAGAGGGCTCAGCCATTAAGAGCATTTGCTGCTCTTACAGAGTACCCGGGTTCAGTTCCCAGCACCCACATGGTAGCTAAAACCTCCTGTAATGCTAGCTCTAGGGTATCTGAAGCACTTTTCTGGCCTCTGTGGGCACTTCACATACCTGGGGCACTTACATACATGTAGCAAAATAATCATAGACATAAAATAAAAATAAATACATCTTAAAAGATATATATACCAGAAAGATATACAAAGAAGCCTGTAAGTTTTTAGTCTTCAGACTAAGGTGTGTCCTTCCTAGCAGAACAAAGAATAGTCATCTTTAATTTTTCTAACATGTTCATTTTTCTCACTTATAAAAATACCAAAGAAATAGAAAAGAGATGATGATATCATTAATAATGTGAGCACCTAAGTATTAAAATAAGGTAGGCTACTGGATGTGATGGTGCATGCCTTTAATCCCAGCACTAGGGAAACAGAGGCAGATGGATCCCTGTGAGATAGAGGCCAGCCTGGTCTATGTAGTTCCATGTCAGTTGGGTCTACAGGGAGACCCTGTCTCAAAAAAAAAAAAACAGAATAAATAAATAAAACAGGCTAATGCACAGAGATTTGAGAACTTATTCAAAGTTGAAGCAGTGTGAAAAGACTTGGGTGTTGGAACTCAAGTCTTTACCTAGGAAGGACTTGACATAGTTCACCTATTCCTGAAGAACTTGTAGTAGGTAGTAGATAAAAAGGTGTGACTCAAAAAAATTAATTTTTTTTAAATACCAAGATTAAAAAAAAAAAGTGTGACTCAGGCGACCTGGAGTACTTGTTGTGCTATCTCTCTTCATGATCATCCGTGAGCAAATGCCCATCATAGTCTGCCCAGCAGTATGTACAAGAGTACTGACCACAGAGGGAGGTGTGCTGCCAGTTGTAGCTATCACACTATCAATTTTCACTGGAGTGAGAACAAAGGGAATGTCAATAGAGGTATGGTAGTACCAGGACTGTCTAAATATCCTGCTTACTGTTCCTGCCATAGACTCCATATTTGTGTCTACTTAAACTCTGTATGTTAGAACCTAATCCCACCAAAAGATGGTGTTTGAAGGTGAACATTAAGAAGGTTATAATGCCCTTATAAAAGAGGGCCTGGTGACTTCCCTTATTCCTTCTCCATGTGAGGCTACAGTGAAAAGACAGGCACATGCGAACCAGGAAGTAGACCCTCCCCAGAAAAATGAACTTACCTACAACTTAATATTGCTCTTCTCAGTCTCTAGAATTATAAGAAATCAATTTCTGCTGTTTATGGGCCAATAGCTGATGGTAGTGTCATAGAAGCCCAAACAGATTAAAACTGTTCCCTTGAACACATGATGGAACTACGGGGTTTTTTTGCCCCCTTGAACTTGGACTTGGCTATAATTCTTGGGTCAACAAAATGTGAGCCAAAGTGATGGAAGCTTTAAGAGCCAGTGCATGCCTCCCCAAGTTTTCCTTTTCTCTGATGACATTCACCCGCAATTCAGATACTGCCGACTACATCAACCCAGAGCCAAATCTGAGATTAATTTGAAACAGAGCCTCCATTCAATCTGAAATAGATATGATGTATCATCGAGAAATACCTTTTATATCATAGAAACTTGGGCTCATTTGTTACTACAGCATAGGCTGCACAAAGCAGTCATTGTGGAAGAGCTGTGAATACCTAGCCCTTGGAGATGTCTGAGAGAGGAGCAAAGAATTGAACGTTGTGCCCATAATGGAGCTCTTGCTTGTTTATGGTTCACTCAGAGAGCAGCCTACCACCAAAGTCTCCTCCTGCTCTCCCCAGGACACACTATCCAGCCTATACAAACAATAAAGCCTGTCTGTCGTGTACTTTTCTGATGTCCGTAATCTGTAGGTTCTGATATTCTCTAGCAGTTAGTTGAGTTACTATGGTACCCAGTTTCTTCCCATTATACAAAGGGAAGAGGTGACCTCTTTGCCTAGGGACAAATGTCAGAGTTGTTTTCTGGAAAGGAAGAAACAACAACTTTTGATCCATAGATGGGAGAAACCATCTAAGATTTTCATTGTGGACCATGGTTTATTTACATCCACTGAAGAAATAGTTTTGAAATTAAACCCATCTCACCACTTCAAGCAACAATAATGATTTTAAAGGCACCTACCTTTCCAACATGAAAAACAGTATTTCTCCTATTCATATAATATTGGCACTATTAACTGACTAATGACAGTCAATCTAGACTTACTAGACTAAGAATACATCTTTCCTTCTCTATCTTGGGAGACATTTTTTTAATTTAAAATGAACTCATGTGAACTGACAGTAAAGTACACCATTCTAAAATTGATGCTTTTTTATGGTGTTCATGTCTCTGTGTATGTGCACATGTGCACTCATGTATGTGGAGTCCAATGGTCAATACAGGGTGTCCTCCTCAGAATTCCTCCTCTATTGCTTTCCACCTTAATTTTAAGGCAATCTCTTATTGAACTTGGCACTCACGGACTAGCCTCATAGACATAGACAGCTCCAGGGATCTATCTGTCCTAGTCACCCTGGTACTAGGATTACAGATTTGCACTGCCATGCCTGGTTTTTTTACATGGGTGCTGGGGATCCAAACTCAGGTCCTCATGCTTGCATAACATGAAAAAAAAAAAAAAGAACCCTCTCACCTCAAAGAAGTCCACACCAATGTGGAGAACATTGTTACAAGAGCAGTTCTCCAGCCCCAGGTGGTCGAGAACACAGCATAAGGTACTGAGAGACCTGCCTCAGCTCCTGAAGTCCTGAAGGAAGCCTTCCATCCAGAAGTGACAGTCTGGACCCTCAGTCATGCTGCTGCAGGTCCCACCCACCACCCAGCAGCTGATTGTTCACCACATGCTGTTTTTCTTTGTATATCTGATTAAAAAAAATGGAGAATTTAAAATCCTGAAAAGGACCATTTGGAAACCTGGATGAGCCTTCACAACTTGTCCTCTGACCTTTTGTTCCAGCTTATCCACTCTGGAATCTTGGAGCCACCGGTAAATCTGGTCAGGGTCCTGAATGCTAAAATTGTCTTTGATGCCCTCAGTGTTATCTCATGTCCTTCAGACAGTAGAGAAACCATCTGAGAAGGAAAAAGCCTATCGCTTCTGATAGAGAGGCTCAGGAGGATGGCTGGAATTGAGGCTTCATAACTTGACGAGAGCCATCAGACTGTCAGAGCATCCTCAGGAAACATTCTGGGAAGGAAAAAGATGGTGGTACAATTTTACCAGTCCACAACCAAGACTGTGAATTCAATTCATGAAATGCTCAGCCAAAAAATGGCAAAGCTCCAGAATGCCCCACCTGATAACCACATACCAAAGGACAACTTAGGAAGCATCATTCCTATATCTCAGTGTATCACAAATGTAACAGGTCTTTAAAACTTAATAAAATGTCCAACATGAGAGAAAGAGCTCTGCTTAACTCCCCCCCAAATGAGGAAACAGAGGCCTAGAGAAGGTCTTCTTTTCAAAGATCATAAGGCATATCTAAGACTCAGTTTCAGATTTCTAGTTTCCCAAAGCCAGCTTTCCTCTGCCTCCCACTATCACTGTCTTCACAGAACTAAACATGGATGATCATTTACCAAGTCTATAGATTCCACAATCTTCTGTGGGTTTTTTTTTTCAGTGTCAGGGACTAAACTCAAGGTTTCTTACATGCTAGGAAAGCACTCTACCACTGAGCTATATCCCCAGGCCCCACAATCTTAAATTTTCAGATTGTTATGTAGCTGTTTCTGCCATATTAAAACATTCCCTCTTGGACAGAGGAAGAGGTTCCAGAAGCTCATGAAATTCACAAAATCTTGCCAGATTCACAGGGTGTCTCTCCAAGGTTATATAAAGCAAAGAACAATTGGTGGGATAGAGGAGACTCTTCAGTGATGTGGCTGCCTGCAAGATGTGTATGGAATTCCAGTAATGCAGCTTTCATGAGTTAATGCCTATACTGGCGTGGGCTTTTTGGTGATGCAGCTGTCAGGATCACCCACACTCCCATAAGTAACCCCTCACCCATGTTCCCATGAGTAACCTCAATAAATTCGTGGTTCTCCAAGACAGACCTGAATAGAATCTCTTCTGCACTCTATCATGGGAGTCCAATACCAGAAAAATCAAACTAATAAGTGTTTGACAAGAAAAGTCAAACAACACGGTCACACTTCCTTATAGTTCTGCATAGCTGTCTGGCTTCTCTTCAGCAAACTCTCTAACCAAAGAGAAAATGCCAGCTATATTGCATCCCAACACCTATACTAGTTCACAGATGTAACAGCCCTCCTTATTGAGGGGAGATGCATTCCAAGACCCTCAGTAGATGCCTGAATTCATAGATAGTACTGAGCTCTAGATATTAAACTGATAACTGAGACTGCTACCAAGTGACTAGCAGGCAGGTAGACTATACAGTGGGGATACACTGGACAAAGGGATGCTCATGGCTCATGAAGTATAGGTTAGGATGATGATCTCATCAGGCTTTATAGTAAAAAGTTCATTTCTGGAATAAATGAACTCATGCAAAATGAAACTACATATAAGGAGAAATTACTGTATTCTGATAAGCAAGGTGTAGCTCAGAAACTGAGGGGTGATAAAGGAGGACTGGTCAAGTCAGCTATCCAGAGCTAAAAGAGTTTAGCTGGACATGGTGGCACATGCCTTTAATCTCAGCACTCAGGAGGCAAAGGCAGGCAGATCTCTGTGAGATCAAGGTCAGCCTGGTCTACATGGCAAGCTCCAGGTCTGCTGATGCTACAGGGAGATCCTGTCTCAAAAAGACTCCCCCCACCTCAAAAAAAAGGAGCTAAAAGAGTTTAATCCCAGAACTCAGGAGGCAGAGGCAGAGGTAGGTTGGATCTCTGTGAGTTTGAGGCCAACCTTGTCTACATAGTGAGTTCTAGGCCAACCAGGACTACATAGTAAGATCCTGTCTTAAACACACAAAAAAAAAAACACAAAAAAGAGCTAAAAGGAGGGATCAAGGGAGGGATGCTTACTATAAGCTATTTTGTTCCAAAATGAGAGATTTTAGATAATACATTTCTTAATTACAGAATCTGTGTCAATTTTGTTTTTCTGACTTTGGAGTAAATGGCTTCCATGTAAGGAGGGAATAATTAGAATATGTGCTCTTAGATTCCTTCAAAGGTGGATACTCCTGGTGTCAGGGTTTCACGTTCTTTTCTACATCATTACATTCTGCAGAAATGAGAATATGTGAATGACATCCTAGAGGAAATGAGTGAGTGTCTTCACTGCTGGAGGAACCAACTCTGGAGACCCCACAGCCAAATTCTCATTGAAAAGATAAATACAGCTGTGAAGCTTTGCTTTACATGTAAGTAAGGTTTCTGGAGTATGTGTGTACTTTATGTATGTACATTGTATATTATACAGGAGTACATATGTATTTTTATAGACAGTGTTTTGTCTAGGTCCTCCCAGAAACAGACACCAAGACAAAATTAAACAAGATTTTACTAAAGGAAATGCTTGTGCAAAATAGTCAGCATCCACAAAGTCTGGACAAATATCAGGCTATGCTGCAGGTATGACCTTGAGTAGAGAGTGGAGGGAAAGAAGGTGAGTGGTTATATCCTAGATCACCGTACCATCTTGGGAACACTTGGAAAATACATTGGTAAGTCCTTGACCTAAAGACAGATGTCAAAGAAATTTCCCACATCCCAGGAACTGGCCTACTCCAGGATCTCGGTAACAGTCATTGGCTGGGAGTCCTCCATAGAGGGGATGGCCTTGCAGCAGATGCTGCAGAGGATTCAAAGCCAGTAAGTCTAGGCTATATTAGACGCTTACAGTCCCTACTCATTTTGGAAATCTGATCAGAAAACATTAAGTAAACGATAAACAATGCAGCAATATTGCCTTGGCCTGTCAACAGAGGCTTGCCGTCTCAAATGAGGCAGGTATGGGGAGAAGGCACATCAACATCTGACTCAGTACTTCCTGCTTTGAACAATGCTCTGTGGGAGTTTCTGGACATTCAGCCTGTTACTTAACCTTACGCAGGGCGGAAGATTCTATTGACCTGTTTTGACTCTTCCCCTTCCTTCTCCTCCCATAGCCAAGCCTTGTTTTGTTATCTATCATCTCATTGTTTTTTTTCCCAAGTACCTTTACTTGTTTCCTTCCTATATCCAATCATCAAATTGTCAAATAGCACAGCTGACATACCCTTTAAAAATCTCTCTAGCTGGGAATGCCACTAAATCAAAAGAAAAAACATAAACATGCACAACATGTAGAATGCTAGCATGCTTGATGAACAGTAGATAATTCTGAATAGAGGTAAAGTGATTTTACATTATATAAAATAGTGGTCTTCAAACTGTGATACAAAGTGACAGATTAACACAATTTCCAGATGCTTAGACATCTCAATATTTTCTAAACTTAACTGCCTAGCAATGTGCCTATGGTGAAAAACATCTATTCTTTGCACCTCCTATTCCATGACTGGTATCCCACTTTTTAGAAGGAAAAAAGGCATACACTCTGAATGTCGTATGTTACCTGCAGGTATGGCAACCTTGGAAGCATCAAAAATGGGCAAACTGAAATACTGTGAAACTTTTAAATCCATGTCCAATATCGTGTCCCATGAGGGAAAAAAAAATCCTTTAAATCAAGACTAGTTTTTTCAGACAAGGTCTAGTTGAATAGTCCAAACTGACATGAACTTCATAATGTAGTCCAGGTTCTTCCTGAACTACAGAAAGCCCCCTGCTTCCACTGTCTGGGAATTAGGATTGCAGGTGCCATAACCATGCCAAGCTCAAGAGCAATTTTAAAGAACACAATTAGTAAAATATTAGTCTTTTAAAAAATATCCCGGGATCTCTGTGAGTTCAAGGGTAGCCTGGTCTACATATTGAGTTCCAGGCAGCTGGGGCTACAGGGAGACCCTGTCTCAAAAATAGAGCTAACCCATGATCTCTGACATGGAGCAAGCGCTAGGGAATGAGCACCAGAGCATGGCAGCACGTAGTGCTCTGCTGTGTTTTATGTTTAACTTTGACTTGTCTCATTAAATCCACCTTTTCTCCAATTTAGGCAAAGGTTATATAGCAAAAGATGACATTTGTCAAATGAGTGGTTCAGAAGACAGGAGTAGCTGTGCTTCCAGACCTTGTTCATGTCACCTTCGAGGCAAGTTATATAACACTTCCAGATCCTGGTTTTGCTCCCTAAAAGGCAGCAAGAGACACAGACATGGGAAGCCTATCCTTGTAACTATAGCATCACTGTTATTAATGGAAGTATGACTTATTAGTGCCATAATCTTTGTAGAAGCTGCATTTTCTTTCCTTCCTTCCCTCCCTTCCTCTTTCACTCTTTCTCATTTAAGATTTATTCATATTGTTTTCATCAATTTCGTAATGAAAGATAACTTAATCCAAAAGAAAATCTAACACTTTGATTCCAGGGAATCAAAAAATTAAACTAAAAATTAGTGATTTTTATTATTTTTATATAGCTATAGTAGATACATTTTATTCGGGTGTATTTATAATTGTGCTGGATAGCTTCAGTGTCAACTTGCCACACCTGGGTTGAGGGAGCCTCAATTGGAATTGCTTCCATTGGACCGGCCTGTGGCCATGTCTGTGGGGCATTTTCTTGATTGTTGAGTGATGTGGGAGGGCCCATCCCACCGTGGGTAGTGCCACCCCTGGGCAGGTGGGCCTGGGTTGGATAAGAGCAAGCTGAGCAGGGGCCAGGCGAGCAAGCCAGTAAGCAGAGTTCCTCCATGGCCTGTGCTCCAGCTCCTGTCTCCAGGTTCCTGCCCTAAGTCCTACCTTGGGCTCCCTGATGAACTGCGACCCGGGAGATGTAAGCTGAATAAACCCTTTCCTCCTCAAGTTGGTATTGGTCAGAGTACTTTGTCACAGCAATGAAAAACAAACTTAAGACAATAATGGAAGGTCATATCCTTCAAAACTGTAAATCACATTGGGATCAATTTCTGTATAGGCTGGAAATATAGTTTCAAAATGAAATAGTCACATAAAGTGGTTGACTTTCAGTGTTTGGATATTTTATAAATAAAGGGTGATAGATATCAAACAGTAGCATTCAACTAGATACACTTAAATGGGTGATATAAAAATCAATGACTTAGTAAAGAATGCTACTATATAAAATGTGCCAGAAATTATGTCCTTTATAATTCTCTAAATTTTGGATATGAACCTAAATGTCACCTTACAATGGTAGAAAGGGATCTTTAATTTTTCTAAAACATTTTTGGGCAATTCAGAGCAAAAAAAAATGACTTGGAAAATAGGGGTTTAATAAAAATCCTGCCACTTAATTTTCATAATAAATCGCTCATTCTCAACATTCACTGAGTGGGCATTCATAATATGGCAGGTGGGCAAGGTATGATGAGGTAGAAAATACTGGAGGCAGATCATGAAAATAAGAACTTAGCTTCTCCAGCCGGGTTGTTTCCTCTTTGGGAATGGAAAGTCATGGCTCATTTGGAGCTGCAGGTCAACCATACTGCCACTCTAGGTTCAATATTGAATGTCACTGGAGAGTTTGTGATTCTTTCCTTTCTTGTTCAAATACTTTAAAGTTCTTTTCTAAAGATACTGAAACAGTGGGGAGTGAAGAAAAGAAAAACATTAACTTTTCTGCTTTTCCTGTTCCATTAAAAGGAACAAGGTTGCTGGGTGTGATAGAGTGTGTTTGTAATCCCAGCGCTTGGGAGCAAAGGCAGGCAGATTTCTGTGAGATCAAAGTCAAGGTGGTCTACATTAGGAGCTCAGGGTCAGTTGGTGCTACAGAAAGAGGAAGGAAGGAAGGAAGGAAGGGAGGGAGGGAGGGAGGGAGGGAGGGAGGTAAGGAAGCTGTTCTAATCTTATGGAATGTTTATGGAATGAATAATGAAGAAAATCAGCTGAAACCAGATCCACTAGGGATGATTTTCAGGAGTTACCAGGATCTCCTAAATACCGTGGTTTGGAAAATGGCATACAGGGGTATTCTATTTACTGGACATTCTTTTTTAAAATTTATTTTAATTAATTTATGTATGAGAGTTTTGCCTGCATGTATGTAAATGCGCCTGTACATTCAATACCCATGGAAGCCAGAAGAGGACGTCAGATCCCCTGGAATTTAAGTCACAGTCAGTTCTTAGCCATCATGTGGATTCTGGTCTTCTGCAAGAGCACTCAGTACCCTTGACTGCTGAGTTATCTCTCCAGCCACTCATCTCGCATTCTTAATCTAAAGTCCATTTAAAAAAAAAAAAAATCCATGGGGCCGGAAAGATGGCTCAGCGGTTGAGAACACTAGTTGTTCTTGCAGAAGACTCGCGTTCAAATCCCAGCACCCACATGGCAGCTAACTGTAACTCCAGTTCCAGGGGATCGGACAGCTCTTCTGTACTCCTCAGGCCTTGCACGACACGGGTGCCCTTACCCACAGGCAGGCAATGCATGCATACACATTAAAAAAAAAAAAATCCAAGGGGCCCATAAACTTGTATAGGAGGGGGAAAAAAACTATTCATCTCTTAAATTGTTTGTTTTTAATTATGAATGTAGGCAATGACCAGCATGAGGCTACCGGATACTGCTGCTTTGTCACCAGTAAAAACTAGTTATCTGTGTAGTTGTTACAGATACGTTCAAATAACATTATTTATGCTTGCTTCCCAATTTAGAAATTAGTTTATTAGACCACGCAAAAAGCATGCATGTAATTTACTTCTGTATGTAAAGCTATTGTAAACAACAAAAAATTGAGTTTTTATAACTGTTTTCAACACACTTTATTTCGTTGGTAGACCTATAGGTGCCATTTTATTCTATCTTAAAGACTGCTCTGGGATGAGGTCTCATAAACTTGTCAAAGGGGCAAGTTAAGATTTCCCTGGGAAGTACAGGGAAAGTCAGCTCATTCAGGGACCACAGCACAAGCACTCAGCCATTGATCGCTTGACATATGAATTGGGAAAACTGCAAATTATGGATCGATAATTGTGAGTCGAGCCTTAAGGAGCAAAGAGGAACTTCAATGAAGAAAACGCAGGTATTTTTCGGAAATCCCTGATGTCTAGAGTAAGGCCTGAAGAGAGGAGGGGCCGTTTCGGTCCGGTGCTTTGTTACAGGATACACAGCTGACAGAAGAGCCACCAACCCACTTCCTGTGGATCAACTGCTGTCTCTCCCACCCTGCCCCTCCACCCCTCACCCCGCCAGAAAGCGGGGACACAAAACCCCACCGCTACATCTACTTAATCTCAGAATTGGAGATTAGGCCAACGTCAGGGGAGAGGCGTGAGCCTTCCCTCCATCAGCCCCCGGGCGCCAGGGTCCTCCGCAGTCTCGCGCGAGCTCAGAAACCGGCATTTGCCGGGCCGCAGGAGTCCAGCCACCCCTAGCAGGCGGCCCGCTCCTTTCCCGGCTAGAGGCCGTGGGTGACAGCTCCTCACGCCAAGTCTCACGATCCCAAGTGCCGGCCCTTTAAAACGCTGGGTTCCGGCACTGAGCCCTCCAGAAAACAGCGCAGACTCCGCCCCCTCCACTGCAGCCTGGGCAACACTGGCCTAGCGCCTCGGAGCCGCGACGTTACCTTACGTAGCAGCGCGTGATTGGCTGTCTGGCTGAGGCGGGTCTGGATTGGCTGTCGGCTACGAGGCCCCGCCCCTTCTCCCTCACCTCCGGCCCCGGGTCTCCCGGTGTCCTCGCTCCGCTTGTCCGCGCGCAGCCTGGCAGTTTGCCTCTTCCTCCTCTGTCCTCCAGCCCGCGTCCATGGCCACCGCCGCAACCGAGGAGCCTTTCCCTTTCCACGGTCTCCTGCCGAAGAAAGAGACCGGGGCCGCCTCGTTCCTCTGCCGCTACCCGGAGTATGACGGGCGCGGGGTGCTCATCGCGGTCCTGGACACCGGGGTGGACCCGGGGGCTCCAGGCATGCAGGTGAGGCGGCCCTCGAGGGCCGGGACCTCGGCAGGCCAAAGCCGCGCTGTGCGGCCAGGCGGGGACCGAGGTGGACAGCGCCGTCGCCGCGGGGACCCGGGAAGGTGACGGCCGGGCCGCGTTCCCGCTGCACACAAAAGCAGCGTGTTCGGGCGTCTGTCCGGGGCCGGGCCGCGGGGAAGCCAGGGTAGTGTGCGGACCCGGCCAGGCCCGACACCTTCAGATCCCGGAGGAGGGCCGGTCGTTGGTCCCTGCCTGGTCTCCCCGATGACAATGTTCCGTTTTTTTAATCCTGGGAGGAGTGGGAAGGAAGCAGATAGGGCAGCAGACCTGACAGCACTAAATTGTTAATGCTGTGGTTCAGAGATTTGGTTTTGGCAAGACCAGCAAAGCTGGATTTCCAAAAGATAACTCGTTGCACTTCCGGAATGGTTTCTTCTGATACTTTCGTTTCTTCTATTTTTAAGTGATCCGCAGTGTATTTGTTTAGGGACATTGAAATCTCCTGGTTTAGTCTTACTTTTACATAAGGCAGAATCAATTTTGCTTCTTTGGGGTGAATTTTTCTGGCCTTATCAAAATACGCCCCCCCCCCTTTTTTAAAGCCTCAAAACGTAAGACAACACAACGTTCATTATATTTTTCAAAACTTATTTTCCTGTATGCGAGTAAAAGTCTTTAGCGTGGGGGTGCTTACTGAAATGGGATGTGAAAAAAATGTCTCTGGGTAGAAAGCATTTTGTTTTTAAACTTGAACGTTTATCTTTAACTTTTTACTGAAATCCGCTAATAAATGGATTCTAACCGTTGAACAAGATCTGTCTACCAGCGTCCTTCATCTGTACCTTAGCCCTGTTTTTCGCTAAAGAGAAATGCTTAATTCTAGCCCTTGGTGAGCCACCGTCTCTGGATCTTCTATTGTGTGTCTGATAAGTGAGGTAACATTTTGGAGGTGGGAAAGTAGTGCAGGGGGTGGCGAGTAGGGAGCCTGTGTGGTCACTCTACAGAACCCTGAGGAGCCCCTCTCTTACAGGTGCCCCTCTTACAGACCTTTCTGTATCACACCTAGTACTGGTCCTGCCTGGCAGAGACTGCTGATTAGGAGAGCAGTGTTGAGTTCGGTCTAACTACGTTTGTTATTGTATTTATAATAATTGAGGCTTAGAGCGTGGTAACGAGCATCACCACACTGGACTTTATTATAGAACGGAAGTGCTTTCCATTGTGCTGTGCTGTGTTTACTTTTTGTAGGGCAAGTGGGAGGAGAACAGCCCCAGTAAAGTAGTTCACTAGTTCTTTTGTCAGGATAATAAGAGGAACAGAAAAGTTTGAAGTAGTGCTGCTCAGTGGATGTTTGTAGAATTTCCAGACTTTTTTCTCCACATCTGCTTATTAAATCATTCTGTTTCTGTAAAGTACCAATTTTCACCACAGTACTGCTATGAAAATTGAGACTTAATTACATGTGCCTTATTAAAATGCTGAAGAAAAGTGTTAAGTGCTAATTTTTAAAAGTACTAAATAAACACTAACTGCCTAGTAGGGGGAGTTTATGCTGGGTCTTTACTCATCAGTTAGCTGAAAGGAAACATGTATGTTTGATATTTGCATATAATGACAAATATTCAAGCAACAAAATATTGAAACTAAATGAAAACATAAGGTCTTCTAATTTTAATTCTCAGATATTGACCTAAACACCATTAGTTGAAAGAAATTAAAGAAGCTTACAAATAGGAGTGACTTTTCAATTGTTTTTTTCTCTTACCTTTGCCATTTATTTTGTAGCTCTGTGTATACATCATTAAGGCAAGAAGACAAATAGAAATAAAAAGAATGAAGTAGGAGGAAGGAGGCTGACCTGGCCATTAGGATGTCAAATGGGATCTAAGTAAAAAAACTAGATGCACAAGTGAGAACTTTCGAGAATGCAATCAGTTATCTCCTTCTTTGGTAACTCTCTCTCTCTCTCTCTCTCTCTCTCTTATTGAGACAGTGTTTCCCTGTAGCTCCAGCTGGCCTAGAACTCACTATGTAAACCAGGCTGGCCTCCAACTCATAGAGATCTACCTGCCTCTGTCTCCCGGGGGAGTGCTGGGACTAAAGGCATGCGCCACCACGCCCGTCTGGGCCAAGTTCTCTTTTGTCACAGCTTCTAGGCTTGTTAAAAGTAGAGGGAGGAGCAGAGTGTGATGGCACATTGCCTGTATGCAGGTAGCATGAGAAGAAGAATAATTGCATAAATGATTAGCAAACATTGAAGTACCTGGCAGGTGCCTATAATTTGATCACATAATAAAATCCTGCAAACTGTGACTGTCAGGAGATGGAGAAGTTGGGATGAGGGGAGGACGCTGAGAGCTTAGACCAGTCAGATTTCATAAACAAGATAAAACTTGGTAAATACACGCACAGGTCTCTTGCCACTGATCTTGCTTACCGTTCACCCATGCTTCACATTTCCAGGCTTTCCATTGAAAACCTTCTATTACTCCTATGTTCAAAATAAACTTAGTTTGGGATCCTAATTCCTTCTGAGTAAAACTCCAAAATTTTAAACTGAATTACAAGGCCTTTCAGGTTCCACTTCTAGTCTCAGTGTCCCCTAAGTGTAGCCTCAGTTCCTACCATTCACCCTGTGTTTCTCCCTTGAACTTTTGCTTTGCCTCTTTATTACTTGTCCTTTCTCAACACATGGTTTTTCATGTGGTGTTTAATTTGCTTGCAAGCTTCCTAAAGTCACCTGCAAATTCCTGGTTAATCCTTTTAAAACTACTAGGTCTTAACCATATTACCTCTGAGGAAATTGTTGATTTAATTCAGCCTCTTACTGATATTTAGCCCTGTTGTTAGGGTCTGTAGCTTTAAAGAGCAGTAAGGTCCGGTCCCTACTAGTACTTATTTCAGATTTTCTCCTTCTTGTTTTCCTGCCAACTTGGAAGTACTCCCTAATAACACCCAGGATATTTCATTTTATTACTTCGGTTTACATTTTTCCTGCTTAAAATTCTTTGACAGCATATATCAAATTTATTTTGTATGAAATCTGCCTGTAACAATAAACATTTTTATTGAATTGAAAAATGTGTTCATGAGTGATGGGGAACATAATTGCCTCTTAGAGGAAAAAATGTTTGGGTAAGGAAGATACAAATTACCCTATAAAAGTCTGCTTTTACAGTCACTAAAATATAACTAATAAGCAATCAAATATATATAATTGGTTACTAATATTCTTACTATCTTTTACTTAGGTTTCATTTCTGTAAGCTGAGCTTTGTGGTCTTACACTCTTTCTGCGATACTTTCCCTTCTATTGTCGTATATTATCTGCACTCATCAGATTTCTTAATAGTAAACTTTCTGAAAGCAAGGACCCTTTTCTTGGAGTCAAAGTTACTAAGTAGTAATCAGTTAAGAAATCTCTTGCTTAAATGAACATTTTTATGATCTCTCTTGACATTTCAAGCAACTTCTTACATTCTCACTTTGTTTCGTTTGGTGAACTTTTTAGGTCTTGTTTAGGTTGGTGTGTAAGCTTACCCCCCTTCTTGTTCTGGTCCCCTCTATGAACATTTAATGAATGCTTCCATCTTTTACCAGTTCTTGTTACATAATGGGTACAGTGGAAAAGTAAGTTACTTAGATCTGTGACACTTAGGGGAAGCTTTGGGCAATTTGTGTTCATTGAGCCGACAGAGTCAGGTAAGCATTCTCAAATCTTCCACCCTGTGACAGAGGGCTTATTATTCTGGCTTTACCCATAATTACTCTATCCAAGCTTTCTAGCCCTCTCCTGTGTGGCACCTCTCCTTCTCAAAGATGAACAATATAGTTTCAGTGTTAGCAGCTCAGTTTCCCTTTTAATCCCAAAACTCTACTGCAAAATTTTCAAATTGTTTTGCCTTTTAAAAAATATTTTCTTTCTAACCCTAAATTTGTTGTCTCTTTAAGATCTCCAATGGAATATCCTTTAATGTTAAGGAAATACATGGATAGGAAAATGCATCTACAAGAAGTTTAAGTTAAAGTATATGCATATGAAGGAGGCAGGGAAATCCTTGTAGGTAAAGCTTAGAGAAATAGAAATAGTACATGGTAAATAAGCCACTAAATCCCATTAGGCTCTTTTTCCTTTGCTCACATACTGATGATGAGGATTTTAATGAAAGAAATCTGTGTCTGACTTTTACGTGGTTTTTTGTTCTTGATTTCAAGTCAATCAAGTGGTTTCCCTCTTGAAGGTGATGATGAAGATAGGCTATTATACATTTTTCAAGTTGCATACTTAGAATGCATTTTAAGATACTATATTATTAATTCATGATCAATGATAGCTAATTTGGTAGATTTTCTTAACATTTTTTCCTGTTTGTTTTTTATTTCATTACTTGAGATACTTAGCCCATCCTTTCAAAATCTGTATGTGATTTAAGTTTTATCATAATTTTATTAGTTTGGTATGAGTTCTTAAGTGACTTTTCTGAATTATGATAGAGTTCAGTCCCTGGAACCCACATGGTGGAGAGAGAGATCCATCTCCTACATGTTGTCCTCTGACCTCCACCAGCATGCTATGGCACACATGCACCCACACACATATGCACAAAATAAAAATAGTTTTTTTTTTCTTTAAGTAGCACAAATATCCAATAAATGAGTGAAAAATTATTCAGTTCAGAGAAAAACAAATCAGTGCTACATTGCGATTTCAGCTCAACCAAGTCAGAATGGTGATCGTCTGAAAAGAACAGACACTGGTGAGGATGAGGGTAAGGGCCGTGAGGAGACTGTTATGCACTGTTGGTAGGAATGTGAATTAGTGGAATCACTGTGGCAATCAGTATTGAGGTTCTTTAAACATACTGAATGCAACAAGTTCCTTTTGCAAAACTATCAGTTATTTTCTCATGAAAATATAGTACTTCTGTTTTCAGTCATATTCTGGATCACATGAAAATAGTAAGGAACCATACCTTAACAAAATTGGGAGTTAATGCTAAATAATGCTGGATCATTGAGTAATTTAAAAATATATATGTATTAGGGGTAGAGAGATGGTTGAGCAGTTAAGAGCACTGGCTGCTCTTGCAGAGGACCGAGGCTCAGTTCCCAGCACTCACATGGCAACTAACAACTGTCTGTAACTCCAGTTTCAGGGAATCCAATGCCTTCAGACATCCACGGGCACTGCATAACACAGGTGTACTTACATACATGAAGCAATACACTCATACACGTAAAATAAACAATAAATAACACTTAAGTATATAGTCATCTATTTATTTATTGAGTACCTTGAAAGCAGTGTTAGGTATTGGGTATATATTGATGAACAGAATGGAGATGATGGTTCTTGTCCTTATGGAGCTTTAAAAAAAAGTCTTAATAGGAGAGATTGATAGTTGTGTTATAAGTTGAATTATGTCCTATGAAGGAAACACTGCAGTATGATAGGGTGATCAGGTTTAGGATGATAAACACATTAAAGAGGTCTTTGGGGAGGTCTTTCTGAAGAAGCAGTGCTCTATGAGAAAACCGAAATGCAGGATTGAATACTGTGGAACAACTGCAGAGGTAGAGGATTCCAGGATGGGTCCTATGCAAAAAGTCACTAGACAGGAAAAGGTTGTTAGCATTTTATAGAATTAGAAATGAGTGTGTTAGAGTTACTAGGTTGTGCAAAGCCTTTTATATTCTGAGTGCTCTATGTATCTGTGGAAGGAAGGTTTTACAGGAAAGGACTGGTAGAACACAGTTTGTCTTAAGAGTGCATTTAATGGGGGCCAGCAGTGGAAGCTGACAGACCCTTAAGGAGGTGATCTATATCCAAGGGCTTCTTAAACATTTTTCACTTGCAACTGACCCCCTTTCACACAAGAAATTTTATTCCAGGACTTTAGGCAAATAAAATAGATACACAAATCTACAGTTACTTGTACTGTTACAATTTACTTTAAAAGACAAAAGTAAATTTACAAATTTAAGCTGGATATGCTTCTTTATCCAACACAGTGCAATCCAAAGATACACAAATTTAATATTTACATGCTGAGGAATGATGATAAGAAAATATTAAGTCTTTGTTTTCTGTAATTAAACCATTCTGTTTCTAAAGAATAGAAAATTTTGTGCAGTAAAAATGCTACAACTCCTAAAATATACTAGGATTGAATCAGCCTGAGGCATTTCAGTAAATGTTCAGTGGTGACATGTGGTGTGATAACATGCGCAATGCAAAATGTGCATGTTATGTGTTCAGAACCGAGGCCACAGTGAAGTTGCACAATGCCTCATGGATGAATGCTGCCAGAAACACCTTAGATTGATTATACATTTAATTTTGAATTAATTTTTGAGCATTGCATGTTCAGAAACCTTTTACAATCACCAAATTTTTGTGGCCCCCACATTGAGTTACACACCTCTATATGGGGTCAGTTGCAGCTCAGTTTAAGAAGTTGATATCCATGTTATGAAAGCAAGATGTGCTAGACATTTGGCAAGTTATGATGGTGGTAATGAAAATAGAAAATTGGCTTTGAACTTCATTTTAGAGGAAGTCCTGCCTAATAGCTTTGATGTAGGACGTAGATAATCAGGCTTCTTGGTTTCTGGCTTGAGCAGTTGGATGCATGGTGACACATGGAAAAGCTTGGGGAAAAATAGATTTAATAGTTACATTTGAACTTGGGACTTGTTAAATTTGAGATGCTTTGTGGTATTCAGTAATGAAATAATACTAAGTATTTTTCTACAGTCAAAACTCAACTTGAGAATTTTTGTTTTAATTAATTAATTAATTAATTAATTAATTTTATTTTTGTCTCCCTGTAACCCCAGCTGGCCTGGAACTCACTATATCATAGACCAGGCTGGCTGCAGTCTCACAGAGATCCACCTGCCTCTGCCTCCCTGGTTCCCTGGTGCTGTGTTTAAAGGTGTGTGCCACTACACCCGACTCCAGGGATTTTCTTAAACGTTACTTTCTTAGCAAGGCCTTCCTTCACCAGCCAAGTTAAAAATGAAGAACCTATCCTACCTGTCTCCCATCTACTGAATTCTTCTCTCAGGATTTTACATCTTTATTTATTAGCTGCTTCCTCTATGATCTAAGAGATCAGGGGGTTGTGTGCTATCACTGCTATATCTGATAACTAAAAGATTATAAATATGTGTTAGATATATGAAACCACTCAAGGGATTATAAGTTGTTTGCAAGATAGAATTTTCTTGTTAGCATTTCTTTGTTAGGTTTTTGGCTTAATTCAGATCAGTTCTTTATTAATGTAAGCAAAGATTTTTATAGGCAGTTTTGTACACATATACACATGAATTTGCACTGCTTTCTTTAAAAACAAAAACTTCTATCTATAATGCACATTTTGTTTGTTTCAATTTTTAGGTTACAACTGATGGAAAACCAAAAATCATCGATATCATTGATACAACAGGAAGTGGTGATGTGAACACTGCTACAGAAGTAGAGCCAAAGGATGGTGAAATTATTGGTCTTTCAGGAAGAGTTCTTAAGGTTGGGGCACTTTCCTTTTTATTTAATGGGTTTTTTTTTCTTTTTGTAATATCTCAAAACACTAATGATTTTAGCTTACACTGGCAAAAAGGTAGCATATTAGTCACTTTTCTGTTGCTGTGGTAAAACACTGACCAAGGGAGCTTACAGAAGGAAAAGTTTATTTAGCTTATAGTTCCAAAGGGGCAAGAATCCTTCGTGTCAGGGAGGCATGGCAGCAGGAGTGGTTGGAATAGAAGCAGAAAGCAGAAGCTCAAATCTTTAAAGCAGGCAGAGGAAGCAGAAAGGGACTAGAGATCTGGCAAGGCTTAAGAACTCTCTAAGCTCACCCCCTGAGTGACATGCTTCCTCCAGCACAACCACATCCTCTAAGACCTCCCAAAACAGCACCAGCAGCTAGGAACAAAATGTCCAAAAACTTGGAACCCATGGGGGACATTCTCATGCAAACCACCACAGGTAGTATTTGCCTATTTCTGCATAATAAATTATTCCCAAACCCCTTGGTTTAAAATGAGGAATAGCTCTTGTATCTCTGTGCATCAGGGTGACTTACCTGGATGCATGCAACTGTAAATTTCCCATGATGTTGTAAACTATTGGCCGTGGCTGTGGTTCCATTCAAAGGCTTGCTAGGGTGTGTGAGGAGGTAGCTGTTAACTACCCTACCTCAAAGAGTTAAGGCTGTGGTTCTTTACCTCATGGCACTTTCTGTAATCTGTTTCATAGCATATTATGGCAGCTTTCTTCCCTCAGAGCAAGTGATGTAAGAGAAAGTACCCAAGGTGAAAGCTATACGTTTTTTTTTTAATATAAAACCTTGCACATGACAGTCCATTTCTTCATTATATTTTCTTCATTGGAAGTTAGTCAGTAAAGCCAGCATATACTTATGGGAGAATATTTCACAACAGCATTCGTACTGTAAGAGGTGGATTATGAGAACCATCTTGGAAGTTACTTGTTCAATAAAGTACTTATAATTGGGATTTTTTTTCCCAATTGAGGTCAACAAATTGGTTTAACTTTTAAATAGAAAGATGGAGAAAATAACTACATTTAAATAACCACAGACAGTTTTGCCTTCATTGTTTCTGTCCCTTCATAATATTCTAAGAGAACCTGACCTTGAAGAAACATTTATGCCTAGTAGCTACCAACTTATATGATTGACTTTGTTTTATTCTGTCCATGGTAGAAAGGTATGGGTATGCTAAGCATAAAACAGAGCTAAAAAACAAGCATAGAACTATTCATGCATTATTAGCTAATGAATTTAGAGAATGACAAAATTGAGAGTAATCAGTTTGTCTTTTACAAGAATAAGCAGATTTCGTTTGCAATGAATTAATTTACTTTAGGAAACTAGATAGCATTCCTAGTGAGCCTTGCAGATTTAGAACTACATAATTATTCTTGTTTATTTTTAGATAGCTGTAATAACTAAAACTTGAAATAAGCCATATGAGTTGATGTTACTAGTGCTCAAAGGTGGAAATTGTATATACCATATCAGTTTTTACTAAATAAGATCAAAACAATTGATAGTTAAGATTGATAGTTTTTCCTTTTCCCAACTTCATGACATATTCTTTTAGCTCTACTCTTTTAAGTGTTTTCAGTTCATCAGTATAGTAAGGGTTTAAAATTTAACCTTGTGACTTTCTTTTCCCCCCTAGAGATAAGAGTTATACAATTTGGGAGTCTTTTAGATAGACCCACTGAACAGGTACTCCAATTGCCTAACCCTGCATCCCTGTTCAGCATGGAAGAAGCCAGAGTGATCTGTGTCCCAATTCCCTATTGGCAATTTGGGTAACCTCTTCAGAGGATGGTGTGATAAGACTAGGAGGTAGGAATTGGCTAGGCAGTTAGGGTAAAAAGACCCAAAGAAAAGCCAGTTTTTTTGGCTAAAACCTGCAATGTCCTTTGGCCTCTTAGCAACATACTCTGTTCCAAAGGCCAAAAATGTTGAAAAAATGTTGGGAGCTTTTATTTAATCCTTAAAAGTTTTTAGGATTACCTCTTCAGAGGGGGTTATGTTAGAGTAGCCAAAAGCCCCATAAAGAAAATAATAATTCAAAGAAGAAGAAGAAGAAAAAAATAAAATAAAATTTAACCTTGTGTTCAGTGTCCACATAGTTTGGAAAGACGAGCATTTCACTAAGACATCTAATAAAAGTTAAGTCCCCTATTCTGTCTCTCCTCTCATAATTTAAAATCAACTAGGTTTAAGTCTTTGGCACATTACATTTTCTTGAAAGTTTTAAACCATGCAAATACTTTTTCTTGCTTTTTTTCTTTCTAGTTTTAGACTGTAAAATTTGTTTATGGAAGAAACTTTCAGGTCCTTTATTTCTGAGGTATGTTTTTACAAACTATGTCATGGATGGCATTGTTGTTTTTGTTCTTTTACCTGGAGTTTCGACTAATTGAACATTGGACTTTGAACTGACCCTCTTGGAATGGTCCTCTAGTTTATGCTTTCTACCTTTTCTTTGCTGCCTAGTATTTTTCTCCTTCCTGAGATAGTTGCCAGACTTTCTCAGCGTTACCTTCTAATCCTTGTATGAATTGTTTTAAATTTTTAATTGCTGAAGTCCTTTCATATTTACTGGGGTGTCTTTTTGTATCTTATATCCAACATTTATCTCTGGAAATATGTTACTGCTTTTTAAAAATTTTTGTTTGCTTCGTGGGTTCTTCCTCTGTTTGCTCATCTTCTTCCTCCTCCTGGTCTGTTATTTTAAGCTTGTATTTCATCTCCTGCATTTTTCTTCTTCACCTTTTGTTCCTCCCCTTCTCTTCTCCCTCTTATTTTCTCTCATTCTATTTTTCACTTTAATATTTTCCTTAAGTAGCTAGCTATATTTGGCTGCCTATTGTTTAGCAGGACGCACACACACACACACCCCACCCTATTTGGAAGCTAGCTCTCCTTATATAGGGTCTTTTGTGGTACATTTCACTGGAAAGAAATGATACTAATTTAGAAGACTCCAAAGTAACCATGAATTAGGTTACTCAGTTACTCCAAAGAGGATATTCTAGTTACTTTTCTTACTGTGATAAACACTATGACCAAAAGCAACTTGGAGAGGAAAGTTCAGGTTATGAATTATAGTCCATTGTCAAAAGCCAGGGCAGGAGGAGCTCAAGACAGAAATTGAAGCAGAGACCATGGAGAACCGCTGTTTACTGGTTTGCTTCCTTCTGGCTTGGTTGCCTACCTTTGTTACATAGCCCAGACCCACCTGCCTAGAGATGGTACTGTGCACAGTGGGCTATGTGCTCTTACATCAATTAGCAATTAAGAAAATTCCCCACAGACAACCCCACAGGCCAATCTGATGGAGGAAATACCTCAGTTAAGATTTCTTCTTCCCAAGTATGCCTAGGTTTGTGTCAAGTTGACAAAAACTAATCAGCAGATGACCTTAGTCTGTTTAACCTGAAGTTAAATAGAAAGAATGGTGGACAACCAGGCCTCTGGCTGCCAGTGTAAGGAACTTACCATAGGCAGGGCCCCAGGGCACCACCCGAAATTGAATATGTCTCTTTGCTTTCATTTGCTGTGCACATTTCTCCATAGAGTTGAAATCTGAATTTCCTGCTGGTTCAGATAGGGAGAGTTGCTGGTGGGTAAAATTTGGACAGCATGTAGATTGGTACTCTGAGAGACTACTTGTTCTTCATACAGACTTTCTACCAATCTTCTGAGTTAAAATTCCTTTCTCCATCCATACGTAAAATGTATGTTTTTCAGTTGTCAGGAAAAAAAAAAATTTAGTCACTGGACTTGTGGCTAATTGGATCTCTTTGGTTCTTTGGGATACCATTTTTAGAAAGTAGCACAAGACAGTCTTCAAGTTTCTTTGACTTAGTCTTGTGTTTAAGTAAACGTCTGTTTTCTATGTCTCCTCCTTTTAAATAGCCCTTTCTTTCAGTGTGTCATTTTTTTTTCCCCCAGTTTAAGATCAGATACTAGCTAATACTTTGAACATTTTGGCAATCCATCATCAATAGATAGTAGTCCCAGTCTTCTGTGGTTTGCTAAAGATATTTGTATTGATTTTTTTAAATCATATTTAGCCCCCCCATATCGCCACTCTTACGCTAAGCTGCACCCCAACTTCATGTCCTCTCTCTATATATTTTTTTGCCTTTTTTAAAAGGCCTTTTAAGTCTAATTTATGTTCCCCAAATGCTTTTGGGTGTGGGTCCATCCCTTGGATACTGGTCAACCTACCAGACAGCATACCCTTAAAGGAAACCGATCCTCCCTCTCCCCAAAGCTATTAATTGCCAGTAGATCGTCAGCTAGGGCTAGGGCTTCTTGCCCACCTCTCCCATCTGTTCTAGGTTTTTGTCTGGCTTGGGCTTGCATAGGTGTTGTGCATGCTGTCACAAGTATTGTGGGTTCGCATGTGCAACTACCTTGTGGTGTCCAGGCAACATAATTTTGTTGTACTTATTTACCACCTCTTGGTCTTACAATCTTTCTGCCCCATCTTCAACAATAATCCCTGAGCCTTGGGAGGAGGGAGTGTGATATAGGTGTCTTCATTTAGGGCTGAGCACACCATAGTCTTTTACTCTCTGAATGTTGAGCAGTTGTAGGTCTCTGTGTTAATCACCATCTACTGCCAAAAGAAGCTTCACTGATGAGGGTTGAGAGATGCACTAATCTGTGGGTATAAAATAAATCATTAGGAGTCAGTTAACTCTATGTCTGTTTAGCAGAATAAAAGTAGTAAAATTCACTGTGACCTGTCTAGTCACAGGTCCTTGGCCCTGATAACAGTGCCAGGTATGGACTCTACTTGGTGAAGTGAGTCTTAAATCCAAGCAAAATTTGGTCACTCCCATAACATTCATGTTATTATTGCACTGGTGGGCATATCTTACCAGGCCAATCATTGTAAGTCACAGGGTTCACAGCAGTAAGACAAGTGAAGGAGATAAAGGGATACAAATTGGAAAGGAAGAAGTTCAAGTGTCCTCATTTGTAGATGATATGATTCTGTACATAAGACTCTAAAGACTTCAACAGAAAACTCCTAGAGCTGTTATATATATTCAACAAAGTAGCAGGATACAAACACAAAAATCAGTAGCCTTCTATATATAAACAAGACACATACTAAGAAATCGTGGAAATGATCCCATTCACAATAGCCTCAAAAAACAAAATATCTTGGAAAAACTCTTCCCAAGGAAGTGAAGGACTTACAGAATAAAAACTTTAATAAGACATTGACTGTTAGCTACCCTTTACTGAGGCCTCCTCCCAGATCGCAACCCATTTCAAATTTTATGATAGTCATTTCTTTTCTACAATTTTACCACCTCTGTATGTATATATAAAATATATTATTTAACTTTTGGACTTTTCTGAACTTTACATAACTACCCTCGTTTCTATATCATTCCCTTTTGCTCTTGATAGGTTTGCAAGATTTGAGATTCTTTGAGATTCATAAAACTGGCCTCTACCGTTTGTTGACTGTAACAATGTTTTCAGCTTTACTGCTGAGTAGTGTGCCATGGTTTATATATAGCACATTCTGTCCTTCTCCCAGTTTGCGACTGTCACTAACAGTTGTTTAGAAAGCATTCTATGCACATTTCCTGTGCATGTGTGCAGATGTCTCTAGGATGTACGCCAAAAATAGAATTGGTGAGTCATGGATATACAGCCTTACTAGGTCATATATAATAGCTTTACCATTTGTTTGTTTGCTTGCTTACTTGCTTGTTTGAGACAGAGTGTCATTTAGCTGAGCCTGGCCTTGAACTGTCCTGACTCTCCTGCCTCCATCTTTCAAGTGCTTGGATTCCAAGTGTGTGCTATCACACCATGACTGACAAGCTTTACAACTTCTAGCACTTAGTATTTCACATGTTTTAATGTTTAAAATGATGAGAATCTCAGTGAATAAGATTGTGGGTGTAATTTGCATTTACCTAATGTTATCAGTCGTTTTCTCATAGAATTAGACTTTTGGATTTCTTCTTTGTCAAGTACTATTAAAGTTTGTCTTTTTTTTTTTTTAAATACTACTAAGCTGCCTGTTGCTTCGTCCCTAATTTGTATTTAGTGTTCATTTATATATCTGGATTTCCATTCCACACTTGAATTTTTCAGTTTTCACATATGTCTTAATGAATGAAAGCTATCAAGTGTAGTTGAATTTTGACTTTTTAAAATATTTTATATCATTTTCTTTTTTTATGTGTATGAGTGTTTTGCCTGCATTTATGTAAGTACACACCATGCATGCATTGCCTGTGCAGCAGCCAGAAGAGGTTGTCAGATCCTCTGGAACTGGAGTTATAGATACTTGTTAGCCACCATGTGGGTGCTGGGAATCAAATCCAGGACTTCTGGAAGAACAAGTGTTTTTAACTGCTGAGCCATCTTTCCAGCCATGAATTTTGACTCTTTGATTAGCGTTTTTTTATATTAAATTCCTGATTCTTTGGTTATAAAGATATTCTATATGTCTAGAAATTTATTGCTTTTCTCTTCATATTTGTTCTCGAGAATTTGACTGGAATTGTTTCTATGCTTAGTTGGAAATAAGAGTCCTAGCTCCTTTTTCCCAGTGCACCTATACTATGTATTAATATTCCATGAGTTCCCACTAATTTTTATTTCCTTCCTTTTACTTCACAGTCCTCAAAATGTGGTGACTTTTTAGTGGGTGTGTCCCTGAAGTCCACAGGTGGCATTTGGGTCAAGATGACTATGAATCTGACCCTAAAAACATCAGTGCTCCCCTCAACCCCGCCCGCACGCTCTGTATGTGTGTTTTTCAGCCCAGTTGCAGGGTTCTTGAGCATGGACTCTGTAGATGTAGATGTGTTGCAATGTCCAAAGGTTAGACATGCATTTCCTAGTTCTCTTTGTCCTGTGATTTGTTAGTTCCTCCACTCCTTTGTAATTTCAGTATCATTTTGGAAGGGAAGCAGTTTTTATTTTACTACATTTAGGTTGAAGATCTTTAAAATATCAGTATTTAGAGCCTCAGATACTGAAAAATCTTTTTAAAAAGTAAATCCAGACATACAGAATAGCCTAACTAGATGTACAGTGCATATATGCAGTGACAGCCAGAAGAAATGGTATGTGAGTGGATGGGCATGTGCTGTCAGGCTGACTAGACTGAAATAATTCATGGTGACCCTTGGTTCATTGGGAGAAATGTCCCATTTGTTAGATAACCTCCTTCAGAGTCAGAAGTGAATTGTAATTAGTATTAAAAAGATAATTCACTCCAAAAGCAGAACTGTGAGTTTGAAACCTACCTGAGTTATGTATATAGCAAGACCCTGGTGAGACAGGGGAGGGAGGAGGAGAGTGAAGAGAGGGGAAGAAAGGGAGAGAAGGGGAAAGCTGGAGAGATGGCTCAGTTGATAAAGTGCCTGCCTCCGTTGTGAGCATGTGTGAGCATGAAGACATGAGTTAGAATCCCTAGCATCCATGTAAATCAAAACCCCCAACACTAGGGAGTAGAGACAGAAGGATCTCTGGAACTCATTGGCTAGTTGTCTTAGCTAAATTGATAAGCTCCAGGTTCAGTGAGAGAGACCCTGTGTCAAAAAATAAGGTGGAGAGTGATAAAGGAAGAAGAGACACTCTACATCAACCTTTGGCCTTCATATTTCTGTGAGCAACATGTGATGTACACACACCCACACACATGTATATATACCACACCCATACACACAAGAAAATCATTGTGGTTACAATATTTAGTTTGAACTGTTTCAAAGATTTCAACTTAGCTGGGCACGGTGACACACGTCTTTAATTCGAACACTCAGAAGGCAGAGGCAGGTGCATCTCTGTGAGTTCAAGGCTGGCCTGGTCTGCATAGTAAGTTCCAGTCTAGCTGGGGCTACAGGGAGACCCTGTCCCAAAAAGGCCAAAAATTTGGGGGGGGGGCGGATTTCAATCTAAAATCATGAAAATGTAACACTTGACTTCTTTTAAAAGACCACACATAACTTCAAAAATGTAAACTACTCAAATACGTAAAATAACACTTAACGGTTGCTTAATCCAGAACTTAGGCCAAGTTTAGATAGCATAACTATGATAAGAGTTTTCTTCTCTGAGTTTTCCTGTATAATTTTTATAGCTAGTCTGCTTCTAAGGAAATATGTAGTGATGACTTGAGATGTATGTGATTCCAGAGACCCTGCAGATTTTTTTGTCTCATTTATAATTAAAGTGTCAATTGGATTATTTTTGTTGTGTTTTACATATAGATTAAATAGTTGTGACTAAATATGTCTAATAGCTTTTGCTATTTTCTTTATTGGTTATTCCGTAGTCCTTTGCATTTCAGGACCTTTTGAACACTTTTTACAAAGAAGTCACTAGGCAAGGATTACAAAGCTACATGGGTTGGGATATTTGTGTTGCCTGGTAGTGGCATTGTGTTGCAACACTTTATCATTGTTTTTATTATGCCAAGGACTAGTGCAGGAACACAAAGAACATGTTTTCTAAAGATTGGTAAGTTTTTTTTAATACTTATTTATTTTTTATTTTTTATGTGTATGAGTGTTATTTTAAGTGCACCTGTGTCGTGCTTTTACCCAAGGAGGTCAGAAAAGGGTGTCAGATCCCCTGGAAGTGGAGTTACAGACAGTTGTTAGCCACCATGTGGGCGCTGGGAGTTGAACCTGGGTCTTCTGCAAGAATAGCCAGCGCTCTTAACCGCTGAGCCATCTCTCCAGCCCCCAGATGATAAGTTTTGAATAAAAAGTATTGGCTTATATGCCAACATACTTGAAATTTCACTTTCTCTAGAAATCCATGTGATTCAGAAACTATTTAGTGATACATAGGCCTTTAATGATAATTTTCATATATTTATTTTTGAGAAATTTTTACCCCCAACAAGTTTTCTACTTGGGAAGTAATTGGATAAGGAACTTGAGGATGAGTTGGGTAAAGATACTGCACAAATAAGGATTGTCGAGCCAGCCAGATCGAAGTTGTTCATGATTCAGTCCTTGTATTTTGTGCATAGTTAAAAGCTGTTTTTTACAATTAGGATAAATAAGAATCCATTTTGATATTTCAAACTGGTTGATGCTCAATGCATTTTATTATTCAAAGAATCATAAAGTAGAGGTGTGATCACTGTTAGGTAGAAGATAGACATGAATGGTAGAGCTGGGAGACTGGAGCCCTGCAGTCAAAGTCAGGTTTCTCTTGGCATAGCCTGTCAATCTGTTATACATCCTTTATTCCAGCTCTTATGATGACTCTTAGCTTTAAAAATAACAGGAGTTCTTAACTCTGGAACAGCAGAATGTCTCAACCAAAAAAGAGCCATGAAATTAATCGTGAACCTTGAGCAGTCTCAAAAGGGAGTTAACCAAGAAAACTGCAGATATATCTTGCCTTTTAGTGGTTAAATGTCCTTGAAGCTGCAGATAGGTTGTTCCCACTGTATCAGGCCATTTTCCCACACATGCACTAGTAAAAGGTCTGCATCCTCAGAAGACCTTAGCTGCACTGTATCATTTACATTGTGGTTTTAATTTGGAAGGGAAATGAGGTCACCTTAATCCATAAATATGCCACCCACTTCATAAATATTCATAAGAACTTTATTATATATAACTTAGAACTTTGCTGCTCCTGCACCTTTGGGACAATCCACTCTAATCTCTCCTTGGAGTAAATGCTGTGCTTTGCTAAATAAACTACTTAAACTGTGTCTTTCCATTGAATTTTTTTTCTTTCAAGAAGACATGAATGGGGAGATTCCCTTAACATCAGCACATTCCTTTAATCCCAGCACTCGGGAGGCAGAGGCAGGTGGATCTCTGTGAGTTCGAGGCCAGCCTGGTCTCCATGGTGAATCCAGGACAGCTGGGTCTACAGGGAGACCCTGTCTCAAAAAGACCAAAACAATAAATTAATAATAATAATAGTCATAGAGTTTGTCCTTGTCCATAAGAAGAAATAAATTTATGGGTCCTCTTTTATGCTAAAGTTTAGATTCACAGCCACATTTATCTGGCTTAAAATTTCATAGCCTTTGCACTGAATTTTTTGGTTTCTGTGATGGAACTAGATTCTTTACTATTTTCTTGCTTCATTTGTAAACTGCATAATATATCATTCTATTAAAAGCTTTACATGTTATCTTTAAATACTAAGATAGTTGGAAAGAGTATTATAGATCTTGTATGTACTTAAAATGATTTTATAGTACTTTTTCCATAAGGATTCAGAGAACCCATTTAGTATCTGTGCAATATCTTTGTGACACCATAATGGAGAGTGAAGCCCTTTACTCTAAATAGGAAATTTGAATGTGGCGAAAGCTCTGTAAATTGCTTCCCTTCCCTGCTATTTAGTGGACATAAGTGCAGTGACGAGAGAGATGAGGTGTCAGCAGTATTTAAAAATTGTTAATAATCTTAGTGGTTCAATGAAGTGGTAAATTTTTAAAACTATGAAACATTGTGTAAATGAAAGGAGCGCTGATGAAACCGTCTTATTTTATACGAGGAAAAGGAAGCCATAGTGGTATTAGCATAAAACATTAAAAGCAGTTCTCTTATATATGAGTATGCTTACCCAATGAGAGCCAATAGAGTAGATGTGAAATAATTTTTCTTCCCAGTGGTGTATCATTAGCATTGAGAATACGTCAACAATTTGTTTTTCCTACAGATTCCTGCGAGCTGGACAAATCCTTCAGGAAAATACCATATTGGCATAAAAAATGGCTATGACTTCTATCCAAAGGCTCTCAAGGAAAGGATACAGGTAATGAAGAACGCAGTATCAATTACTTGTGAATATATATGCTTCAGTGGATTTTTACCTGAAGAAAAAAAGCTTTATTTGTTTAGTTTTTGTAAAATCTCATGAGGTCTTATTTGGTGGGACATGGACTTTCAAAGACTCTGTTCAGTGGAATGTTACATACTTAAAATGCTTGTTCTTAATGTTGACTGCATAAACTAACTTAAGGAACATTAAAACTAAACTGAAGCACGGGCTTTTGTGTGTTTGTGTTTTTCTGGTAGCTGTCAGAAACTGATTTTTATTGGGTTTTTGAAGGACTTTTTAAAAGTCCAGACTGCTTTGCTTCTGTTTTTATAATTTCTAAGAAAGTTTGCCCATTTTTCTTTCTTTTTTTTTTTCTTTTTCTTTCTTTTTTTTTTTTTTTTGCTGTTTGTCTAAGCTTTCTTGCTCCCAGTCATCATTCAGTATCATTCAATGTTAATCAGATTTAAAGTCATTGAACTACAGGTGTAAGAAACACAAGCCTGGGTTGGAGAGATGGCTCAGTGGTTAAGAGTACTCACTGCTCTTACAGAGGGATCAAGGTTCATTTCCTAGCATCCACATCAAGTGGCCCACAATACCCTGTAACTCTAGTTCCAATGGATCTGACTCCCTCTTCTGGCCTCTGTGGAGACCCACATGCACATAAATTCATGCAGGTGCATGCGCGTGTGTACACGCACGCGCACACACACACACACACACATGAAGAGAGAGAAAGAATAAAAAATAGCTGTGTGGTTAGGGGCCTGCTTTAAAGAGGTGAAACTTTGTATGATGATGTAAATGCTTGCAGTGTTTAATATTTGCTCTGTCCATTAACAGAGCTGATAGGGGCTAGTGTATCTCACAGTGTCATTTTAGAACATTGCTCTGATACTAGTCATGATGTGAGTCTGGAGTTTCAGATGTTAAAATAGATGTAGTTTGTGAAATTAATGCTGATTAAATGCTGTCATCATAATGTCATCTGAGTCCTTTAGGAATGATGAACCAAAACTTACATTAATGTACACAACTTTGAATACAAACATACAGGTTTTTTTGTTCAGTACATTAAATTTAGTCAATTTTTTTCAGCTTTTGCTTTCCTTCATGTTTTAAAAAAAAAATTCTGTGTCCTACCTACATGTACGTATATAAGTCCACCCATGTAATGCAATGATTGCAGAGGCCAGAAGAATGCATCATATCCCTTGGAAAACAGTTGTTAACCACCATATAGGTACTGGGTACCCTGGGTTCTCTGCAAGAGCAGGCAGTGCACTTAACTACTGAGCAGTCTCTCCAGTCCCAGATTCAGTCAGTTGTTTTGATAAAGAACAAGTTGACATGCAAATCTAGGCCATATAGTTGAAGTAAACCTAGATAGTCCAAGTGGTTAGTTTACTGAAAGGATTCCTTTACCTGGCAGACTTCTGTCAGGAGATATGTGGTGAAGACACTGGAGATTAAGACCATTTTCAGAATCATGGAACACTGTCCAGTGAAAAAGGATGAAGCACCTAGACAAGGATTGAAAGGATTTTCCCTTCCAAATGCAACTGCATTCTTACTATAGCCCTCAATTTGCATTTGCTTCTCTGTGTTTCCTAATATCGTATGGATCCAGGAACAGCTATTGTCTTCCTTTAAATGACTAGGAATTCAGTTTCCTGACATGATGCACTATATTTTGGCGAAGAATAAATGTAAATTGGAGACTACACATATAAAAATTTAAAAAGCATGTTGGTATGGTGATAAATTTGTTCTCTTACAATTCCTTTAGTAATTGACTTTGCTACAAAGGGTTTTTGTAAGCCTTTGAGAATTCTGTAGCATTACAGCTGCTGACAAGATCGTGTATAAGTAACCATCCAGTTTACCTATTTGCCTAGTTGGGAGGTGAATTTTTGTCTTTGCAGAAAGAACGGAAGGAAAAAATTTGGGATCCTATTCACAGAGTGGCCCTTGCAGAAGCCTGCAGAAAACAGGAAGAATTTGATGTTGCCAACAATGGCTCTTCCCAGGTTGGTACTAATCACTTTTATTTACATTCTGCGCAGAATTATATTAGTGTTCTAATAGCAGACTTAGTAGCCTGCTTTTTCACAGGTTTTAGTCTTTTCACAATTTTTTTCTCAGTGGGTGTTGCTGGATAGCTTCAGTTCTAAACTTGACACACCTGGGAAGAGGGAACCTCGGTTGGGAAATTTCCTTTATCGGGTTGGCATGTAGGCATTATCTGTGAGGCATTTTCTTGATTATTGAGTGATGTGGGAGGGTCTAGCATACTGTGGGTGGTGCTATCCCTGGGCTGGTGGTTCTGGGTTATATAATATAGCAGGCTGAGCTTGGGCCAGAGGAGCAAGCCAGTAAGCAGCATTCCTCCATGGTCTGTGCTTCAGCTCCTGCCTCCGGGTTCCTGCCTTGAGTTCCTGTCCTGGCTTCCCTCAGTGATGGATTGTGACCTGGGAGTTGTAAGCTGAAATAAACCCTTTTCTCCCCAAGTTGTTTTTGGTCATGGTGTTTTATCACAGCAAACAGAAATCAGACTAAGACAGTGAGTTAAAGTTACCAGTTCAGACTTTATTACTTGCGCTATGTCAATTTGCATATCTATTTATGAATATTTTAAAGCATAGCCATGAATTATTTCTAACTAGGTGCACATAGAAATTCCTCTGTGACTCTTCCTAGTCATTATTCCCTTCCTCCTCCCCCAAATAGTCATCATCCTGTCTTCTGAATGATTTTTCCTTTTTTGAAGTTTGTAAAATAGAACCATATAGAGCTTCTTTTGCTCAGAATATTAGAAGGTCCATGTCTTGGTTGTTGTAGTTCATTTCTTTATTATAGATTGTTTTATAGGTGACTACAGTTTTATCCATTTACATATTACTACTTGCTTTGTTTTTTTTTTTTTGACTGTTAAGAATGTCAGTTTAAATGTAGTATATAGCTTTTGTAGATCATAAAGTGAGTGTATCCATTTATAGTCCCACAAGAGGTAATATGATTTTTAATCAGTTTATTTCATTTATAAATGAAAATAGCATTTTTTTGTTTATGATGAAAGTAATGTGCTAATTGCAGTAACCTTGGACAACCTAAGCATGTTAATAAGTAGCAAGTGAAAAGTTTTCATAGTGCCACCCCCAGGGAGTCACCACAACTTAGTGTTTGTCCTTGGAATTGTTCTTTTGTTATGAATATATACCTTTTCTTAATTAAAAATGAAATTGTGGACTGAGAGTATAGCTCAGTGGTAGGATACTTGCCCAGCATACATGAGATCCTGGATTCAGTCCTCAGCACTGCAGAAAAAAATTTCTTAACATTTTTTCAAGGTAAAGTGCTTTTACTATTGATCAGCATTATCTTTAGTCATATGTTAATACAACTTTCAGGACCACAAACTGTACTGATTTTAATTTATTTTCTGAAAAATTAGGCCAATAAACTAATCAAGGAGGAGCTTCAAAGTCAAGTGGAATTGCTCAATTCTTTTGAGAAAAAGTATAGTGATCCAGGCCCTGTATATGACTGCTTGGTGTGGCATGATGGTGAGACCTGGAGGTAACTCAAGTGTTTGTAGATCTTCTTCATTAAAAATGTTTTTAAGAATTTTAAGCCCCCAGAGCCTATACAGCTTATGTAACAATATCATTCAGCAAAACTATCTGAGAGGCAAATCAACTTTTGAGCCTTTTGAACTTGGGTGTTTTTCACACTAAACATGGCCTTTTCTGTTTGTTTTTTTTAACTTGTTTTATTAACCACGTGTTGGTAGATTAATCACTGGGGTGTGTGGAAATGCTTGTCATTAAAGCTGGACAATTCAGAAAGTAACTACAAGTCACAAGTCAGTGTCGCAGAGTATTTACCAGAAACACATTAGAAAAAAGGAGGAAATTGGGCACAGATGTTTTAAGTAGAATATCTAAGTTGACCTTGCCAGTTCAACACAGTAATTGGGAGTTCAGTCCTGGACTGGCCATAATGGGGTGTGTGTGTGTGTATATATATATGAGAAATCCCAGTGTTTGGTAACTGAGGTGAGAGGATTGACACAAGTTCAAGGCCAGCATGAGCTGTATACTGAGTACCAGTCAAGTTGAGGGTACGTAGCAAGACTGTCTCAAAACACCAAAAGGAAAAAAAAAGAAAAACTCAGTCTTGTATATTGAGATCCTAGCCCCACAACCTTGAAGACAGTATTTAAACTTCTCTAAGCCTGTTTAGGAAACAGGCTTATTTGTGTCTGTTGTGACAATACTAATATTTTAACAGTGCTTTGTGAAAATAAAATTTGATGTCTCCAAACTTAGTAAGCACTCAGTAAATGCTTTTATAACTAATAATGTTATTTGCAGTGAATTAGCCATCATGTCCATTGTTCATTTCCTTTCTTAGCGCCTTGTACACTATAGATTTTTCTTGGAGTTACTTAGTGTGTCTTGAGTACCTGTATATAGAAACAAGTTCTGAATACAGATATTTAGTCATGTGTGTGCACCAGTTTCATTGCAAATAATATATTCATAGTTTTTTGTGTGTATAGGTGTGTGTGTTAGTTTGAAAGTATGCAGTCATATAAACAGATTGAAATGTTTTTTTCTAAAAGTTTTGATCACCATAGTTTTTTTTATTTTTATATGTATGAGTGTTTTTCCTCCATGTATTGAATATACTACATGTGTGCAATGCCTGTGGAGGCAGAAGAGGGAATTGGAGTTACAGATTGCTTATTAGCCACCATATGGGTGTTAGGAACTGAACCTAGTCCTCTTCAAGAGTAACCAGTGCTTTTAACCTCTGAGCCATCTCTCCAGCCCCTGATCATAGTGTTTGTAATAAGTTGTTCAAATGTGTAGTATATCTTATAAAATCTACCACTTGGTGTAACATGATAGTAAGTGAAATTGGTAAGCCCTGGGTGAATTCTCTGGAAAGGGGAAGGCAACATTAAATATGAGGAAGACTGTAGACACAAAATTCCATGTACTTGGGCCTGTGGGATGGTTCAGTGGGTAAAGGTTCTTGCCACCAAGCCTGACAACCTGAGTTTGATCCCTGGAATCGTACTGCTGGAAGGAGAGTACCAACTCCCACAAGTTCTCTGACTTTCACAAGTGTGCTATGACACATGTGTACATACACACCAAAAAAAAAAGGGCAGGGGGAGCTACATGTACTGCACAAGAACTTAAATACTAATTATTAGCAGAAACTGGGCAGTGAGACAGCAAGTGGTTTCCTATAAATGTCAGGAGAGGGAGATTGCATATGTCTTTAATACCAGTGCTTGGGAGACTGAGGCTGGAAGATTTGAATTTGAGGCCAGCCTGGGCTATAAGGAGAACCTGTCTTAAAAACAACATCCAATACTACCACCACAAAAACAAAAAACAAAAAAACAGGGATATCATGTTTGTTATAGATTCTGAAATCACAGCATGTTACTTTGTTCTTAGGAATAAGAATTTAGAATCAAGATGTCCATGGCACCACTGTGTTTCCAGAAGGTTTCCCCAATCTTTAGAGCAATTTAAAAAGTAAATCGCTAGCAGCAGTTTATTGATGACTCTTCTAAAACATTTTTGTTTAGAATATTGTTTTGGAAAAAAAGATACAAAAGAATTATGTTTCATGTGCTGTTATAAATAATTAACTGTTTGTTCCCTGGATGATACAGTATATCTTTTAGAACTTTGTACTTGGATTAAAACTTTTTATAGCAGAATCTTGAAGACCCAAAGTTCCTAAGTCAAATTTAGGTATTTTCTGCAAATATTTATTTCACTTCTCATTTCAGAAATAGCAACCATTTCTCAGGGGAGATAAAACATAATGCTGGTAGCCAGTAAGATGGCTCAGTGGTTAAAGGTGCTTGTCACAAGCCTGTCATCTTAATTTTGATCTCTATAGCTCATATAGTGGGAGAAAATCAAGTCCTGCGAATTATCCTCTAACTCCATTCATGTGCACATACAAACATACATGTGATGTATAGTCCATTTGTGATTTTGTGATTGGATTTACTTAATCAGACTATTTTCTAAAGTGCTTAAAATAGTATCTTTTTAAACTAAAAAAGTAATAAAATGAATACATAGTAGACAGGAAGAGAACCATAAAATTAGATGGAAAATGCTTTAAGAAAAACAAATGCCTAAAGCTGTCATTAGACTAAAGTTCACTATAGTCGTCTGGTTTCTGGAAGTGTCCAGAGGCTGTTGGATTCACAAAGCCAGCACTAAAAGCAGCAGCAGGAAGTAAGGTCTAGCCTTTGTGTCTAGACCATCCTAAACTATTGTAACACTCCAGCCCAAGCTTCAGTTTTAATTTCCCAGGTAGCCAGTTGTTGGCTGGGACCAACAGTATCCTTATGCATCCACTAGCTGTTGAGGTCCCTCTGACCTAAGTCTTACTACTAACTCTGAAACAGAGGAATCTAGTGACTGGATTTGAGTAGTAGAGAAAGCAGGGCAGTAAGGAGATAAACTGAGAAACTGTGTGATATAGCTCTAGAATTTTTTTAAATTGCTGAATTCTAATACCTGTTTTTTCCTTCCAAACAGAGCCTGTGTTGATTCTAATGAAAATGGGGACTTGAGTAAATCTACTGTTCTGAGGAACTACAAAGAGGCCCAAGAATATGGCTCTTTTGGCACAGCTGAAATGTTGAATTACTCTGTTAATATTTATGATGATGGAAACCTACTCTCCATTGTGACTAGTGGAGGTATTCTATTTCAGATTTACTAATGTGAGAGTCATGAAGTGACTGAATGATAAATTCTTATAGCCCAAAATAACACTCTAGTGAATTCAGTTTGGACATACCAACTGAAGGACCAGTTGCTTTTGAAAGTTATAACTGTGTAAGGACTAGCCCATCGATACAAGCAAAATCTTAACTTCAGAAAATCCTTAACAAAATATGAAGTGGTTTTACTTCCAAATAGTAACTCTTCAGAAATTCACCCAGTTCTTGTAATTAGGTTAAAAGATGCTCACTAAATAAAGCATTTGGCCAATTTCAAAAATAAATGTTGGATGCTAACAAAGATAGATTTTAAATGTTTGTGTTATAATATGAAATACTACCTAATCAAAAATAACAAATCTATGTATAAATGTCAAATATATAAGTTATCTATTATAAAACATTTGTACAAAATGTAGGAGCATACTGAATTGTATTATGCATTACATATAGGCACATGTTTCTATGATGAGAATATAAAAAACATGGAAATTCAGTGGTGGTAACAGGGTGGGAGGTGGGGTAGAATAGAGTTAGTTTTAGCTTTTTCATCCCTTCCCTTCATGTTTATTGAGGTATAAATACATAGCATAGTTAGGTAAGTTTTGGTACATATGTGCACCTGAGAGACTGTCACCTAGTTTATGTACATACCTGTCTCTTCCAAATATTTGTTGTCTTCCTTTGTGGCCTAATCTGTCTGCCCACTCTCTGCGTTCTCTCACTTTGGATGAGTTTGCATTTTCTTGAATTCAGAATAAATAGAATGAATAATCAGGTTTTCTTGACTGTGTGCTTTAATCCATGCTGCAATGTATTTCACCATAATGTGTACGCTACTGTTAGTTTAGTTAAGCTAGCATACAAAATAATGGACCTCATTATGACTTGTTTATACATGTTTATCATCTTTTTTTCACATTCTATCCCCATTACCATCTCTTGAGCCCCCATCTCCCTGGTGCCCTTCCTCGTCAACAAATGTCCCTCCTGCATTTTTTTTTCTTTTATTGTGTGTGGCTATTTAGATACCAGTTACAAAAATGTAGACTATATCCATTCACCTCTTGGACATTGTTTTAACATTTGTATATAACCCTCCACTTGAAAATAGGTTTTTGTTTTGTTATTTTAATTTGGGGCCTGTATCTAACAGAATTGGTTGTATATGGTAAATATATATTGAACTTTTGGAAAACCTCAAGCTGCTTTTCTTCTGGGCTTTCAGCAGAAATGTATGAAAGCTCCAGGTATTCTTCCAGCCACCATGGGGTGTGGCCATTCTTCTTTACTATAGCCATTCTGACGTGTGATAACGACAAGGTATATTTTGGGAGGAAAATTAGATCAAACTTCTACTTTCCTATTTTTATTAGACTAAAGAAGGGAACATTGGGAGCATACTTTTCTTGCATGACTGCAGTTGACTTAGAGGCAAAGGGTCAGGTGCCTCTTTCTACTCTTCATGAGAGCCCAGTGTTACTTGTTATTTATCATTGTGCTTATATTGTTGTTATAGATATGTTTGGATCCCATGTTTATTGATAAAACTATTCTGGATTTGGTTTTTTTTTTTTAACTTTGCGTTGGAAATGAAATTTAGTCAAATATTAAATGAAGTAAAATCTGAAATGCCAGAAGAGCTTTTAGAGATTTGGGGTTTCTTTTGTTTCTAACCAATGAAAGGTACAGGAGAATTTTGTTTTCAGGTGCTACTACAAATAATTAAACAAAAACCAAAAACAAATTTGAGTATTTTGACTTTTTTGTTTTATTTTAAACAGTAATGGGATATTTCTCAGTACTTGTCATATGGACATCTCTGTGAAATATTTTTTCTTAAGCTTTACCCATTTTTTTTTTTTTGGTGGTCAGAGTGTCTCCTTACCCCTCACTTATGCTGTTGGATTTGAAAGATTATGTTCTGTGGATAATAGGCTATTTGTCAGTTATATGTATTGTAAAAATACTGGCTTTCTCTGTAGCTTACATTTTTTACTTTCTGTGAGCATAGTAAATCCAGGATAGGTGGAGACTATATGTAACTGGTTTATTTTCTGGGAATTGTGAGAATAGATAATAAATATATATATTATTTATATATCCATTTATAGGGATAAATATATTATATATAATATAAATATTATATTGTGTATATATATATCAGGATACATTTTTACTATTTTAATCATATACAGGTTGGAATGGTTAAAATTTTCATATATGACATTTTTTCAATGTCTCTCACACACCATTTCTGCTTGTAGGAGCTCATGGAACCCATGTAGCAAGTATAGCTGCTGGGCATTTTCCAGAAGAGCCTGAAAGGAATGGAGTCGCTCCTGGTGCTCAAATTCTCTCCATTAAGATTGGCGATACAAGGCTAAGTACCATGGAAACAGGCACAGGCCTCATCAGAGCTGTGAGTGTTTTGGGCTTATTGATATAAATTAGTAATTGAGGCTCTTGGGTACTTATATAAACCCAAGACTATACAGTATTCCTGGCTTATCAAGAATTCATTAAACAGTATTTGATATATAGAGCATGGTTTTGAAAGCAAATTAATGATTAATTCTTAAAGTTATTTTGTTAAATTAGAAATTACCAGGAAAAAGTTTCTTCACTGCAAATCTCTGTGGGAAAAAAAAAAAATGTGTATTCATTGTTTGCAGTAGGTCTTCTGGCAAGCAATTCAAGCTCTTTTAAAAAAAAAAAAAAACTGGCAGCTTGCTTCATCAACCTAAAAGAAATTTAAAACCTCACCTAAATTTAATATCTACACTTCATTTTGTCATGTAACTGAAGTGATTTTAGAGTAAGAACCATTGTATTTCCTCTGCCCCTATTCTACTCTGATCTTCATTCTAGAAATAATCCTTTTTTTGTTTTTAATTTATTTTTTATGTGTATGAGTGTTATGCCTACATGTGTGTAAATGCACCTGTGTCATGCAATGCATGTGGAGGTCAGAAGAGGGTGTCAGAGTCCCTGGAACTGGAATTGCAGATGGTTGTTAGCTACCATGTGGTTGCTGGGATTCAAACTTGGATCTTCTTCAAGAACAGCCAGTGCTCTTAACTGCTGAGCCATCTCTCTAGCCCCATAATAATTTTGTTTTTAATTGACCATTTATTGTTTCTTTTCCCACCCTTCTGTTTTTAGTCACCACATGACTAGAAATAACATAAATTAGAATATGATTAGTCTGCACACTGTAGGATTATAAACCATATTTATTAGCTAATGTGTTTCTACAAATTGCTGCCTAAATTAGATTCCTAATCTTTTTCATAGATGATAGAAGTTATAAATCATAAGTGTGATCTTGTCAACTACAGCTATGGAGAAGCAACTCACTGGCCAAATTCTGGGTAAGTATTCTGTTATGTCATAGAACTTAAGCTAGTAAACAGCATCAAATGTTTAAGTAAATGAATTGATGATCACAGTAGAAAAACGACCATCATAGGTAGACGATAATTCTGTGTCTCAAAGTCTCAGACCCCCCCCTACTCCATGTCATCTTTGGTGTCAGAGCTAATCACTACACCATTCTTGACCATTCCACATATTCCTGGCTGGGGTAGCTCAACTAGTGTATGTTACTTGGAATGCCATCATGTTCCACCAAGAGCAGACCTGCCAACATTTATGTAGTTGTGTATATTTAAATGAGTTTTTGGTGCTGTTTACATTTTGGGAATAGGGGTCTTGCATTTATAGTCTGAGAAATTTCACTCCATGATTCTAGTATACACCTATTATTTATTACTGTTTTAGTTATATAGTTTGGATTATATTGTAATTAGTTTAGGTATAAATAAAATGTGGGACAGTTGTATTTATTCAATCATCAATTAAAGGAATTCTTTCTTTTTTCAGGAGAATTTGTGAAGTAATCAATGAAGCAGTATGGAAACATAATATAATTTATGTTTCAAGTGCTGGAAATAATGGTCCATGCCTTTCTACAGTTGGTTGTCCAGGTGGTACTACATCAAGTGTGATAGGTTAGTTTACCATGTCAGAAATAGATTTCTTTAAATATAAGTAAAACCAGGAGACTGAGGCAGGAAGACCACAAGTTTGAAGTCAGCCTGAGATAATAGTGAAACTCTGTCTCCAAAAAGTGAAATAAATAAAATGAACAGGTCATAGTTTAGTCAGGTAAACTGCATGTCTCCTCCACATAAAACACTGGCGACCCAGGCATGTTCAAACTTTTGACATTGTGCCAGGATATTGTCATCTACAAAGTTCACATCATCAGGTTACAAAACAAAGAAAAAACAGCCTACTATTTTAAATAAGTTTGTAGTTTTGTGTACTATATGTGGCCTGTGGATTGGATATACCTTCATATAGACCTTAAATGTGTTTCCAGGAAAGTCTAGCATAGAACTGTTATCTAGAACTTATTATAATTTAAAGAAGACTAGAAAAGTGGTTTAGTAGAAACACGCACTTACTTTTTGGCACATTATTTAATGTACATAATCCTGCAAGTTATTTTTTATATACAAAATCTATGTACTTAGTAGAATATAAATGTACCTTTGTTTTCTTATTCAATGTTCTTGCTTCTCCATTTTACGTGAGAGTGAGCTAGTGTAATTAAGCAGTTTGCCGATGTGCACAATGGATTTCACCGGGAAAGTTACAATTTATTTTGTTAATGGTGAAATCATCCCACAGGTGTTGGTGCTTATGTTTCTCCTGATATGATGGTTGCAGAGTATTCACTGAGAGAGAAATTACCTGCGAATCAGTATACATGGTCTTCTAGAGGCCCAAGGTAAGTTTAAGTAGTTTTTGGAACTAATTCATCTATTTGGTTGAACTTTACGCTGTTGTGAGAGGCAGGATTTTAGATAGTAAGTAGTGATGGTCTTGTTTTAAGTAAGTTTGATATTTGAACTTTCATGAAACAAAACTTTTATAAAGCATCACAGTAAATGGAGCTTATATTCATTTTGAAGTTAAAACCTACTGGGAACATTTTAGCTGAAACCTATAAGTAAGCAAATTCTGATTGACAAGTGATGTTCATCTGCTTTGATTCTCTAATACCTTCTGAACTATATTTGTCTAGTTCCAGGAGTTATTCTTCTTTCTTAAGAGACATTACGTCCTAATTCTTACAATACCTCATTGTGACATCAATGAGTTCAGGCACCCGGTGAAAAATAAACCCTATTTTTAATTCATCCCTTTACCACTTTGGAGATGATTTAGACGAATAGACTGGTTCAGTGCCTTTCTTGGTATCTGCAATAGAGAAGACATAAATAAGCAATTTGTGATATGAGCTTACAGTGCCATTGTAGGATGATGGGACTATAGAAGTGGGAGCAGTCACTTGAATGCTTCCTAGAGGAGAAGGTATCAGTCAGCCTTGAAGGATTGAAGATGTGGAGAGACAGAAAAGGGAGGTCTGTATGGCAGGAATAGCTTGAATTCAAAGACAAGCAGATTTTAATGTGAACCTAATTTAGTGGGTTTTCCCTTATGTATCAGAAAGCTTTGTCATGTACTATCATCATATGCTACCTTTGTCTATCCAACTGATATCACCAAACGAGAGTGGCTAGGGATAAGAGTCAAATTCCACAAAGGTTTATGAGTTTGTGTTCAGTTAATATACAAATTATTAAATTTGTTACTTCTAAAGCTGATTTTTAAATTTCAAGTTTTATGTTATACTTAAGATACAAGTATTAGAAATGTCAATTTAAGTCAGTCTTTGCTAATGTTCTTTGTTGTAGAACATTTAACAAATTTCCTTGGGTGATTGTGGTATATTTATTGCAGTGGTGGGAATATGTATGTTTAGCATACATGAAGCCTTGAATTCAATCTCCAGCACCAAAACAAAATGAAATTAAAATAATACATGAAGAATTATTTCAAGAAAACACAAAAAAATACTTAAAAAATTAAAAAGGAAGTTTGGGTTGAGCTGTTGTTAGTTCACACAACAGTTGATCTAAAAGTTGAATGTGTTTGTATTTACTATATATGACACATGAAATACTGTTTTAGATATTTGGTTTGATTATAATGGTATAAAAATGCAAAATATTTCCGGGTGTGGTGGCACTGCCTTTAGCCTTTAGTCCCAGCACTCAGGAAGCAGAGGCAGGCGGATCTCTGTGAGTTTAAGGCCAACCTGTTCTACATAGTGAGTCCAGGCCACCTGGGGCAGGGAAAGCCTGTCTCAAAAAGACCAAAAAAAAAAAAAAAAATACAAGATATGGACTAAAGATTATGCTACAGGACATATTTGATGATTCTTTTTGAAAAACACTGCCTCTCTCTGAGTATTGAACATCAGACACACAGTATCTACTTTTAATTTTCTGTGATCTCCATTACAACTGTAAGTTTTACCTTTACAGCTTCACACAGTGGCCTCTCAGAGCCTCTTTGCAAGATTCCAACCTTGCCACATAGTGCCTGGCTTCAGCTGCTCTCTGTGACTTCCTCAGTCTTGCATCATTACCTTCAAAACCTTCAGTAACATGTGGATGACACAACACTGACAGGTTTTGCTACCTTCTAGAGATGTAGCTTGGCCCTCTTAGACTACAGCTATATCTGCTTCTGTGTACTGATCATGAAGAAATACCCCCGTAATTTCTTTCAGGGAACAGGGAACCCTCCTCATCCTAGGCTTCCTTCCTTTTAATGAATTCAGATCTCTGCAAGATAGAGCCACTGATGGGTGGGATCTTACCCTTAGGACATCCTTCCTACAGTCCCAGGGTACATAGGAAGTTTCACCACAAAGTTGTTGATCTTTGTCTGTTATAGGTGTTCCTCTGCACTAGCCTGAATACCATCCTGCCTTTAAATTTAGTCTGCCAAATAAATCAGTCTTATCACCTTCAAAGTGTAACCCTACTCAGGCTCTTGGGACACAGGAGGAATGCAGGCAGATTCTTTGTCAAAATATCACTTGAATGGTCCCTATCCAGTTTCTGATAGTCTTTTCCCCTCTGAAACCTCATGAGCCAGGCCTCAATGGTCCACATTTCTCTTCAGCGCTCTTTTCTTCCAAAGTCCCACAAAAACATCCTATTAAGCTTTGCTGACATTATTCAGTAGATTTTCTAGTGCAAATTTCCAAACTCTTCTACATTCTCTTTTATAAATATTTTATTTATTATTTTTATTTTATGTGTATGAGTCTGTGTGTATGTGAGTGCATCCATGTCATGCAGCACCATGGCCGTCAGAAGAGGGCTTCCAATTTTCCTAGAACTGGAGTTAAGGACAGTTTGTAGCCACCATGTGGGTGCTGGGAATTGAACCCGGGTCCTCTGCAAAAGCAGTCGGTGCTCTTAACCGCTGAGCCATCTCTCGAGCCCCGATTCCTCTACATTCTTTAAAAGAAAAAAAAAAAAAAATCCGAAGACTTAAAAGCTGCACGGTCAGGTTTTTTATACCAATGTCCCCACTTCTTGGTACCAGTTTCTTAGTTTCTTTTTCTGTTGCTCTAATAAAATGCCTTGACAAAAGCAACATAAGTGAGAGAGGGTTTATTTTAGCTTGCAGGTCTAGGTTACAGCACATCATTTCAGGTAGGGGACAGTAGCAGGAGCTTGAGAGAGCTGCTCACATTACTTCCATGACAGAGCAGAGGTGAGGGTGCATTCCCACTTGCCAATACTCAGCTCACTCTTTTTATTTAGCCCTGGGCCCAGCCCTGGATTATGCTGCTGCTCAAGTTGAGCCTTGTTCTTCCATAGTAATTCATATAATCAAGATAATCCCTCATAAACATGCCCATAGGCCAACCTAGTCTAGACAATTCCTCATTAAGATTTTCTTGTCAGATGATTCTAGATTGCATCAAATTGACAATTTAAACAAACCATCACAGAAAATAGCACTAGATCTTTCTAAATTTAAAATGTTTATTGATATTTTGATATTTCATTAAACTTATATTTAAAATGTAATTAATATTTAGAAGTGCTTTGTGACCAGCTACTTTACAGGGTAGTGGAAAATTAATGAAGGACAACAGGAAGTAGTCGGTTAAATTTAAGACTAATTTTTTTCTGTTGTAAAATACCTAGTGCTCATTCTGAAAATTGGTTGATACTACACATACTATAAACAAAGTAAAAATCCACCAAAACTTCTACTATAGATATATATGTCTGACATTTTGAAGAATATATTTCTTGGGATAATAACTATTCAAACATTGTTGTCACTTACCAATACAGTGTGAACATTTTACACGTTAATGAATACTTAATCTAACCATATTTCAGATATCCAGTTATAAGAACTGCACCAACCCATTTCAGTAGTAAGATATGTTCATTGCTTGCGTCTGTGAAACTGAAAGCAGTTGCCCTAGTGTTGCTAGCCAGGAATAATCATAAAAGGGAGTCCAGCAACCTCTTTGAGAAAGTAGTGTCACACATATCCTTCTTGGGACAGAGAACAGAGCTGTTGGACAACACTGTGATCATAAACGCCAAGGGTTTTAGCTCTCTTAGACTGCTTGAGAGCCCTTGATGCATTTCCTAACTGTCCAGTGTCAATCTCTATGCATGTAAGGTCAGCCTAAATTCATATGTGCTATAGACAGAAAACATACCAGATTTGGAAGACTTAGTCCAAAATAGAATGTAAACTAACTCAGTTTTAGTGTTTTCTATCAATTGCATTTTTAAATTATAGATATATCTAGTTAAAGTATATTATTAAAATTAATTTTGTAAGTCTTTTGTTGGCTCTTTAAAACTGTGGCTTTTAGGGTTGGTGAGATGGCTCAGTGAGTAAAGGTGATTTACTGCCAAGACTTGCAGCCTGAGTTCATTCTCTAGTACCCCGGTGGAAAAAGGGAAGAACCAGCTCCACATTCATGTTGTGACACCAATGCACACATGCACATACATATATGCACACATAAATAATGTGATTTTTAAAATGTGGCTCTTAGAAAATTTAAATTGCATATAAGGCCCATATTAGGTTTCTGTTGGACAAAATGAAAATTTTCTGGTATAAATAAAAGAGAAGGACACTCATCAAGGTGCCTGAGCATTTTTCTCTCCCTAATATCTCTGACACCTTTGGTCTGTTCCATGTGAACACAAATATGTACACACAGACATTTCTTTCCACTTATAAGAAGAAGATAAATGTGTGATGGGAAAATAGCTATGCTAGGTCAGTTTCCTCCCTTTAATATCCCATAACAGTATCTTTGTCTTTTTTTTTATAAAATGGTTGCAAATAGTGTGTAATTTTGTACTATAATCATAGATTTTTTTAAGATTGTTGTGTCTATACAGCTACCTTTAACCCTAAGCAAATTCCCTGGCTTTCTGTTTAGTGCTGACGGGGCCCTTGGTGTGAGCATCAGTGCACCAGGAGGTGCCATTGCTTCTGTTCCTAACTGGACATTGAGGGGGACTCAGCTAATGAATGGGACATCGATGTCTTCCCCCAATGCCTGTGGAGGCATTGCCCTAGTACTTTCAGGTAAGGATCTGATGTAATGCTCTCTTATTTATTGCAGACTGTGTTTTCTGAAGCTGTCATGGTGAGAACATGGGTAGAATTTTGTAGTGTCCTGAGCACAAAGTAAGTGTAAGATAAAGAATGATTTATAGGATCATAATCCTTTGATTGTGTATTCATTCACTCATTCAGCAAACATGATTTCTTGACTGATTGCTCTTAATGATTATCAAGCAATATTTTAGCTCTGGGGCTAAATCTGTGGACAGAACACCAAAAATATTTTGCCCATATGAAGTTTATATTGTAATTATGAGGCAGACATTAAATTTTCAGGGGGAGTCTTTTTGAAACAGGGTCTCCCTGTAGCCCTAGCCTGGAATTCACTATGTAGACCAGGCCGGCCTTGAACTCACAGAGATCCACTGAGGCAGACATTAAATTTTAAAATGTTGGGGCTGGAGAGATGGTTCAGTGGTTAAGAACACTGGGTGTTCTTACAGAAGACCTGGGTTTGAATCTCAGCACCCGCATGGCAGCTAACAACTGTCTGTAACTCCAGTTCCAGGGAATCTGACAGCCTCTTCTGTCATCTGCGGGCATTGCATGACATGGGTGCACTTACCTACATGCAGGCAATACACATATGCACATAAAAAAAAATAAAATGTTTTTTAAATGTTTTATATTACATGTTACCAGACGATGAATGCAGAGGAGCACAATGAAGTGGAGAGATGGTACGGGTTTCTGGGTGGGTGTGCAGTATTAACTAGGACATCACTTGCTCACTTAGGACTAGAGGAGGCAGGATGCTATGAGCTCCTGCCTCAGAAGTATCCCTCTATCCCCCACCTTCCTCCTTCATTTACCCCTTTCCTAGCTACTGTTAATGGTCTCCTCTGCCTGATATGGATAAGCCATGTTGGGGAGAAACAGTCTGCCTGTGAGCTAGCCTACCCAGTGCCAAATCACCTGCCAGCTTGAGTCAGAACTTTCAGGACAGATCCTGGTGTCTCTACTCACATTTTTAGTTTTTTTTAATTAGAGAAATATTTCAAGGTCACTTGTGTTTCTCTTTTTAGACATACTGCTCTCTTGGCCTCCAAATCCTTTTTGGCATTTTTTTGGCTCTGAAAACTCAAGCATTCTATAAGCCCAGCTCATCTATCAAGTTCTCTTGATCGTCTTTCATCTTTTCTAGTTTCTCATGGACATAATTATTGCTTCCTTAGTTTTCTTTTGTGGTTTCATAGAGTTACATGTTTATTACATCTAAGCAGTAACATGATAAGCGCAGAGAGGTCAAAAATGGTACACTATTCATCCTTAACAGTCAATAATGGAAATCTGACAGATTGTTGGCCTCCATAGCCTTTCTGTGTTCCAAACCTGGCTACATGCTAGAATCACCTGAGAAGCTCTTGATAAGTAGCAGTCCCTGGTGCCTAGGCATTAAAAATTCTGGTCTTTGGTGAGACTTTGCCTGGTGCTTTGTTTTACCTGAGTTCTGTTGGTGTTTATAACATGCACTTGGGTTAGCATCGCTTTGGACCTGCAATATTTTGAAGAAAACATCATTCAGATGCCTCTAGGTGTCTGCTTACTACATCATGCCATATCTGTATTGATTCCACTGCAGACAGCATGCAGTTATTTGTTTCTGAGTGAACAATTTGTATGATGCAAGTGGTTTGAGTCACACTTTCAGTTTTATAAGAAAACTATTCAGAAGTGGATAATGAAACACAAAAACAGAAGAGGCTGTATTTCATCATCTTAGGTTTCAAGTAGTAACCTCATTAACATTACTTTCTTGGTTTTGTTTTTTAATTTTAGGTCTGAAAGCAAATAATGTTGACTATACCGTTCACTCAGTTAGAAGAGCTCTAGAAAACACTGCAGTCAAAGCCGACAATATAGAAGTATTTGCCCAGGGACATGGCATTATTCAGGTATTGTTGTCTGTGTGAAAGTTTTGATTATAAAGCATCAAAATAATGTTTTGAGTATTACTGCGTGATGATTCTTCTGTAGTCGTGATTCACTATGTCTAGATTATATGGCCATTTAGAACTATAAGAACAAAGGACATAAAAACAGATTTTATAGATAAGACAGATTTTCTGCATTAAGATAAACAGCCTGTGTATGGTGGCACTTGTCTTTAATCCCAGCACTTGGGAGGCAGAGGCTGGCAGATCTCTATGAATTCTGGGCCAGCCAGGGCCATATAGTGAGACCCTGTCTCAGAAAAAAAAAAAAAAAACGAGGGAAACATGAAGGTCATGTAGAGGTTGGGAATTCAAAGCAGAGAGGTAAGGGTAAACATTACTCAAGCATTCAAGCATAAGGATAAGTTAGTGGGTCACCACCCTCCAGTTACTTGAGAATAACTGTAAATGAAGAGGGAAGTGAAATGTTCATCAAAGTGGTAATTAAACTGGTATTTTATCCAAAATTGTAGACTTACCATCTTAGTTGTAGTATTGATTAGTTTAGAGACATGAACATAGATACCAGGCTTTTGCTTGACTGTACAGTGCTACAGCTGATACTGCTACAGCTGAAAATTAAGTTGATTGATAATTTGTAATAAAAATATTTCTTGCCCTTCCTATTTATTTTTTTTAATATTTTACTATTTTTATTTTGTGTGTATAAGTGTATTGCCTGCATATATATAAGTGTACCCTTGTCGTGCAGTGCCTGTGGAGGTCAGAAAAGGGTTTCAGATCCCCTGGAACTGGAGTTATGGATGGTTGTTAGATGCCATCTGGGTGCTGGGAACTGAACCCAGGTCATCTGCAAGAACAGCCAAGTCCTCTTAACTGCTGAACCGTCTCTCCAGCCTCCCGTCCCATTTATATTTTACTGTCGATATTTTTTTAGGTTGACAAAGCCTATGACTACCTCGTTCAGAATACATCATTTGCCAACAGATTAGGTTTTACAGTTACAGTTGGAAATAACCGTGGCATCTACCTCCGAGACCCTGTTCAGGTGGCTGCTCCTTCAGATCACGGTGTTGGTATTGAGCCAGTATTTCCAGAGAACACAGGTAAGTAGTAGGCTGTTCATAAACTGAAGCTTTCACATTTAATGCCTTAAATGAATAATAAATTGTAGAAGAATGTTTGCCTGTCTAATGTTCTAAAGGGAAAAGAAAACTTGACTACTGGTTATTTTAAAACTTTATAGACTTGATGATAATTGATGATAAATATTAATTAGGGATCCCAGTTCAGTAAGCATCTTAACCATGGAAGAAAACAGTAGACTAGGCTTTTAGTGGCCCACAGTTCAATAAACCAGTAATGAAAATAGATTCCTCTTCTGTCCACATCTTACTCCTAGAGCATAAGACAAAACTTTCAGATAAGAGTAAGGAATAGAAGCAGCCAAGGGAGACTGCAGCTCAACTGGGTATAAATAAAATTGTCATCACTGTATTTTTATCAGCTTATTTTAGTCAGATGCTGTTCTCTGTATACGTTAATATAAAATATCCACTAAAAATTCCCATTATAAGGCTTAGCAGTATTTGCTGAAAGTATGTATGAATCTTACAAGGACACTAAATTATAAAGAAGATTCTGTGACTTTTATTTAAGCTGTGATGTGTCTATCAGGTCCAAAGCATTGTACAGCTTACCAAACTAAGTTGTAAAGTTTTCTTGACCTAACATAGAACTTTCTAAAATAGGTTCAAGGAAAGGGGGAAAATAAATGCTCATTTTAATTTTTGATCTTTTTAATGCCAGAAAACTCTGAAAAAATATCCCTTCAGCTTCATTTAGCTTTAACTTCAAATTCATCTTGGGTTCAATGTCCCAGCCATTTGGAACTCATGAATCAGTGTCGACACATAAATATACGTGTGGATCCCAGGGGCTTAAGAGAAGGATTGCATTATACAGAGGTATAGAAATATCTGTGTTTTTCATTCCTTTACTCTTTAAAATGTTTTATGAATTCAAAGTAAACAATCCCAGGTCTGTTTGCTTTTTTATTAAGAATCAACTGAATGCCTTTTCATTTGCCAAATTTTGCAGCTTTTCTGTTTCCCTTTAAGCAGTTTGGTATATTGTGTTCTGTCCTTGTCTGAGGAAGACCAGGGAAAGAAACAGAATAGCAAAGCCTTTTTGATTAGGGCTCTCTAATTTGTTAACTGTGTAATTTGGCTAAAGCTGTGCTATGGTTATCTTTAATACTTGGACAAAAAAACATCTATTAAACATGGTAGTTGTAGGTGAACATAGAATAGTATCATAACAGTATCTCTACCTCCAAAATTATAATACTAATTTTAGTTTGTAGTAGAGAATAATTAAAATATAATTATTTCATAGTTGATGTCTTATTGCCCCATTAGTCTCAGTCAAGGTTTATCATACATGTGATTGGGCTATGTGTTATTTTGTGAACTAATGTCAATAATCTGGTGTTAACTTACATGTAAGACCCCTAAATTTTAAGATTAGCTTATTCTGTGACTAGATTATACCTTTTATTTCCTGTTTTACAAGTTTTTGAAGGATGTTGAAACTTGCCATTCTTTCTTTAAGGTATGTGGCTATGATATAGCATCCCCCAATGCAGGTCCTCTGTTCAGAGTTCCAATCACTGCAGTTATAGCAGCAAAGTAAGTAAGAGACTTTTCACAGCTCGCTCTTACATCTAAATTGTTAATGGCTATTTGTGGAATAGTCTACATCTTTTAAAAATTTATTAGGCCAGAAGCAGGTAACCAGGTTCAGCTCCTAGCTAGCATTCTAGGTGGCATATAGTCAGCTGTGCTATTCCTGTTAATTGAGAGGGGAAAAAAGTGAGGGCACTGGCCCCTGCCCACCTTTCACTGAAACTGCTCTGCCCAGGCTGCTGATGACTCCATATTGCTACTCCAATTCAGAGGCTGTCTCAACTTTTCTTTTACCCCATCCTCCTGCAGTGCTCAGCAGTGTTACTTCATCCTCTTCAATGTCTACCCTGCTTTATCCCCCTGTGTCTGAGAGTACACTCCTCTGACTTTTTCACTTTTCTAGTTACCTTCTATTTCTCAACCATTACTTACACCTTCTATCTCATCCACCCTGGAATCAGGGAATTCAAATTCGATAGTATTACTTCTTGCTTAAAATACATCAGGAACACCTCTTAAGGATGAAGTTTAAGCTCCTTAAAATAACCTACAATGACAACTCACAATTATAGCCTCAGCCAGCTTCCTATCACTGAGTACACCAAATTATATTTTTTAGCCAGCTCTTTGCTCTAACACTCCTGGGTTCCTCAGGGTTTGTGCATTTGAACTCTTGATTTTTTTGCTTCATTTGCCTTTCAGATAACTAGACTCATTCCTGGGCATCTTAGGTAAAGGAAATTCCTTATTCTTGCCTTTTGACACTTTTAATAAGCTCCTAGACAATCTTTAGCCAGTATGTTCTAATTTTTTAATTTAATATATGCTAGTTGACTATGAGCCCTCTGAGAACACAAACTGTATCTTACACAAACTGTGTCTTACCCATTCTAAATTGACACTTTCCTTTGAATTACTCAAGTTAAATACTAAGTATGGAGCAGGTCTCAGCCTATGAGGGCCATAGGATGAAATCAAGGAGATTAAATTTAAAAAGTGGCATACACATGGAAAATTTGCATGACACATTCTCCATAATATATTTCTAACATCCAGAAGGAATTTAGGCAAGGTAAATACAAGACTATCAGCTGATAACCTCATTTCCTTTAGGAAGCTTCCCCAGGCTCACTTTTAGGAACCAAGCCTTCTTCTGTTTTCCACTTACAATTCCTTTCTTCTTGGAGCTTACTGTGTTAAATGGTTTTCTTCCCTCACTAATTTGCATAGAACAAAGGACCATGTTTTACTCATTGTTATATTTCTAGCTGCAAATAACAATGCCTCATATATAGTAGGCAGTGATTAAATGTCATACTGACAAGGATGTGAGTTCAGTATATATTTTATTTCTATAGAACATAGTTATACATTTGACCTTGATGTTTCTTTGATTTCTCATGAAAGTAGTTTGTCTTTACTGTGTTGTAGTATAGGAACAGTTTGAAATTGCCAGAAATGGCTTACTATCAGTTTCGTTTACAACTGTAAGACAAAAAATATTGATTTTAATATCTAGAACTCATTATAGTCAAGAATCTGATAATTAGAATATTCTTTAATTGTAAAATTCATTTAAGAAAACAGGAAACAATATAAGCTTTTTATAATGTATGTTATGAATTATAAAAATAGACAAGTAGAATCATCTGTACTCTGCTGTGTAGAGGTTATGTCTTCTAACATGTTACACTCACAATTACAGCCTCAGCCAGCTTCCTATCACTGAGTACACCAAATTACACTTTTTACAAAAAAAGTGTTACAAAAATGGGATAATATTGTCTTTACTGTTCATAACCAACTTATTACAATTCCAGTACTTATTTCTAATGAGCTGGAGTTTTTTTGCATTCATTGAATAAAATCTATAGTGCTGGTAGTCTTATTGTACATGAGTGGCTATTTTTTCAGAGTATCATATTTAATAATTTTTTTTTAATTTTCAGAGTAAATGAGTCATCACATTATGATCTAGCCTTTACAGATGTACATTTTAAACCGGGTCAGATTCGAAGGCATTTTGTTGAGGTTCCTGAGGGCGCAACCTGGGCTGGTAAGTAAAATTAGTCTATGACTACTTATTTTTTTAAATATGTATTTTTTTAATAATTTTTAAAATTCTCTTGGAGAATTTTATACATATATACAATGTATCTTGATCATATCTACCTCCTCATTTTCCCCCTCCAAATCTTCCTAGAAACCCTCTCATAAGATTAAAAGCAACACAAGTCAATGGGTATAAATATAAATATTTAGAAGGCAGTTTGACAACATGACCATTTAGCAAAAATTGCAGTAATAGTAGGTTCCTCCAAGGGCCTATGACCTCCCCAGCTATGGGATTTTTACCAGGTTTACACTACCAGGCATGAATTCCCTCCTTTGGAGCGGGCTTCAGATTGAATCAGAAACCAGTTGGTTACCTCCGTAACAATCACGCACCATTGGGCATATCTTACCTGGTAGGTGTAACTGCTTATTTTTACCTACATTCTATCTCTAATGATTATGTGTTACAGATACATGAACCAAATTTAAATTAGCAACCAGCATTACTGAATGCCTCTGGAGTCTGGGCCTCCTAGTAGGCATTTTACACACCCATCGGAATCTTATAAAATGGATAGATACTGTTATTAAAGATTAAATGGTTTCTATTTGACTTAGAAATACATTTTTTTACTTACATGTAAATTTTCCTCTATCTGTTCCATAAGTTTTTTAATAATAAAAATAATGAAATTTAGTATGTAAGACCTGGTTAGGGAAGAGCTGGTTGTCTTTGTGATTCCCTATACTGTCCTGTGGTCATCTGTCTATATGCATCCCATTTGTCTGTTACTTGAATCACAGGAAAGGTGAGGGTTTTCATGTTTTATATAAATGAGTAAGAGCAATATAAAAATAAAAGCTGGGAGTTAAAGCAATGAATTGAAAGAGTCTGTACACCATATTAATTTGCAAACTGATGGTGGAGCTGTTACTGTGTTAATTTCCTTTTGAGGGTTCTCAGGAGTGGCTCCAAACTAATGTCTTTCTACATTCTGTCTGTGTACTAAGCCATTAAGAGAACTGCTTCTAGAGACCTTTTCTCCTTATCCAAACCCTGACTTAGGTGTTGAGAGAGAGAGAGAGCATTAAGGGAAGGCTCAACTTTAGACATTGATGAGTCTGGGCTGTGATGGAGACTCTACCATATACGTCTACTTGGAACGGCTTGCTTAATTAACTAAATTCCTATTTTAACTAATATTGTTCATCTTCTTGTATAAGAATAGATTTTTCTTTTCATTAATTTTTATGTATATGAGTGTTTATGCCTGCATGTGTGTTAAGTGCACCTGTGTCGTGCGGTGCCCTTGGAGACAGAAGAGGGTGTTGGATCCCCTGGAACTGAAGTTATAGACAGTTAGCTGCCATGTGGATGCTAGGATCCAAACCCAGGTCTTCTTAGACCAGCCAATGCTCTTAACAGCTGAGCCATCTCTCCAGCTCCAAGGATAGATATTTTATAAAATGCCTAGTCTATGCTTAGATTACCATCATATACTTAACAGTTCTGAGGGTCAGAGTTGTGGCATTGCCTAATACTGCAGTATTTCTATAGGGCTCCTTGGGGATTTATAGCTCTAGGCTCTGATACAATGTTCATTAATAATACTGAGAAATAAAAATCTGGGCCACAAAAAGTACTCTTGTTACAGCTCAACCCTCTGCACCTTGCAATATACTGAATAAAGCTAATTTTTGAATTGTTTAGTGATAAAAGTCAGTAATGATAATAATCTTTAATTTATTTGGTTGGTTTTGAAAGCAATTAGGGGTTTTCAAGGGACTGTTGTTATAAAACGTTATTGAATAGTCTAGAATGAAGGCATTTTCACATCATTTTACAGTGTTAGAAGTGTTATGATGGTTTCTATTTCAATCATTTCAAAATATTGTCAAAACAACAGATTTCGTGCTCTTAGTAATTGGGTAGGTTCCAAGAACTTTATGCCCCTTGTCTGTGAGAACCAAAATAGACTGAACTTTGCTTCTAGTTACAGCAGGTATTGTTTAGATAATCCTGCCTCGTAGTGTTTTGGCTTAGCTTGAGCTGTGCCATATAGTAAAGACAAGCAAGAGTGGTTCTGATAGTGTTATGCTGCAGAAAAAATAGGAACAAGTAAGTGAAGAAGACAACTAAGAAGAGTTACCAAGAAGTTGGCACTTGGAATTTGATTGGGAATTGATTTGCTTTCACAATGAAATGAGAGGTAGGAGGGCTTTTAGAAGGTCTTGATTAGGATAATTATCTGTACATCTAAAGACAACTTTGTTCTTTTCTGGTGTTTGCACTTAAGATTGTTTATTTAATACTGGTTTATTTCTTCCAGATTATCTTCTGTACAATATTCTTTTGCTTTATTTCAAGGAGGTACGCAGGCCTCACTTGAAAACATCATTGTATTCTTGATTATTCCCTAAGTAAGCAGACATGATTAAAACTGCTTCATGAGCATTTTAAATCTTAGTAGATTAAAACTTCACTTCTTCCTTTATTTTAGAAGTTACTGTGTGTTCATGTTCTTCTGAGGTATCAGCAAAGTTTGTTCTTCATGCGGTACAGCTTGTGAAGCAGAGAGCATATCGAAGTCATGAGTTTTATAAGTTTTGTTCCCTTCCAGAAAAAGGAACACTGACTGAAGCTTTTTCTGTCCTGGTAAGCTTATTTAACAGATTAAAATCCAAAACACCCCTTTTCCTTTTGGGGTATGGGCTAAGACTTTATAGTTTGTGCCTAGGACATGTTTCATGCCTAATAAAAGAAGTAAGAAGACAGGTAGTCTGATTAAGAATACTGAAAAGCAAGCCTGGCATGGTGGTACATTTGGGAGGCAGAAGTGGGTAGATCTCTGAGTTCAAGGCCAGCTTCATCTGCATAGTAAGACTCTGTCTCAAAAAAAAAAAAAATTAAAACCACATTTCAAGTAAATATTCCTCCTTCTCTCCATCTCCCTCTCTGAAAGTACTAGGGATAGAACCGAGGGGCAAGTGTTCTATCCCTGAACTGTATTCCCAACCAATGTTCATCTCTCTTTAACTCAAATACTTCACTCAAAGAATAATGCTAATCTTGAGGCATTTCATATTTTGGACCTTGATTTACATTGTTTTGCTCATTAGTGTAGATTATTTCTATGTGAAGCTTTTGGCAGGGGCAGGGGTGGGGGTCTTTTCTGACACAAAATCTCCCTGTCTGGAACTCACCATATAGACCAGACTGGCCTCGACTTCATGCTGTGAAGCTTTTTTTTTTTTACAGGGTACTTAGTACCTTCCTAATGTCCTGTTGAGAATCTACATGTAGATTCTGCAACATAGAGGCAAGTCTCTGTTTTCAGTCATGGTGTTAGGAACGACTAGTCCTTCCTGCCTGGAAGGTAGATATTCTGCTGGGCTTCTTCTCTTGGGTTTTCATTCCTTCGTTTGTCTTTCCCATATTTCTGTCTCTGATGCTTTATATAACGCAGTGTTAGCTCCTAAACTTATTGATCCAACACTTCATAGAAAACCTAATTTAACATTGCATCAATGCTAGGGATAGCTTGTCTGTCTCTTTTTTAAAGTTTCTTAAAGAGAAAGGTAGAAGTGGCCATAATTTCATTCTTCTTTAGTTGCTTAGTGACCCTGAACCCAAAAATCCATCCTTTCCTATTGAATCTACCTTAAAAATTGTTGTAATATCTTTTCTTATCATTATTCTTAATTATTTTTCTCTTGGTCCTATTTTTTTTTATTCTGCTTTTCACCATTAATTTACTGTGTATATTTTCTATGGGTGCCTTACATCTTTTATGATACTTAAAAAGCATTAGATTTAAGTAGATATGTATTCATGAGTATGTCTACTTAAAGCCTACCTACATCCATCTGTGCAATTAAGATTTGGTGAACACCTAACATAAATGATAAAAAAAAGTTTGTGTTTTCTTACTACAAATAAAATATTTGTTTTGAAACAGAGTAATATTAATATTAGATTATATGAGAAAAAAACAAAAAGGATTCATGCATTGCCATTTTTATTTGCAGGGCGGGAAAGCAATTGAATTTTGTATTGCTCGTTGGTGGGCAAGTCTCAGTGATGTCAATATTGATTATACCATATCTTTCCATGGGATAGTGTGTACTGCACCTCAGTTAAACATTGTAAGTCCTATGACATTCCCATTCTTTTTAATGTCATGTATTAAAAATAATTTCTTTGGTAGATTTAAACCTTAATGGGAAACTAACCTATGAGTCAGAGTTGTATGTGTTCATGAGTATTTAAAACTACATTGCATAAATTTATTTTAGAAACAAAATGCTTTCTATTAAAGTTTAAGAAATTAACTTTTAAATATCTTTTGTAGCATGCATCCGAAGGAATCAATCGTTTTGATGTTCAGTCCTCTTTAAAGTATGAAGATCTGGCTCCCTGCATAACTTTGAAGAGTTGGGTCCAAACACTACGGTATCTCTCAGTGTTTTCAGATTTATAGATGTTGAATGTTAATGGGAAGGATCCCTCTTTGAAGGATCCCTCTTTGAAGGATCTAGTTGTTTATGAGCTGGTTTGTAATCCATGTCAGTGCTAGAGATCAAAATCCCATTTGATTTTGCAGCCTAGAAATCCTCGCAGGTTTTGGGGACGTGGCTCAGCAGCACTTTCTGCCCTCATTGATCCCATCCTCACTGGTTTGCATCAGTATATGTTGACCTTTTTTACTTCTTAACATAAAGTAACAAATTAACAGCTGGGCAGGTGGTACAAGGCTCTAAACGAACTACTCTGCCTCCAAGGCCCTGACTCAGAAGTTAAGAAAGGGGATTGGGGATCTGGCTCTATGGTATTCATCTACCATTCACAGAGCCTTCAGTTCAATCCCTAGTACTACATAAAAGCAAAACAACTTACCAGCTTTCCCAATTTTTTTACTGTTTTATTATTTTTTCTGTGTATGATTGTATTGTCTACATATATGTAAGTGCACCCATGTCATGGTCATGCAGTGCCCACAGAGGTCAGAATAGAGTGTCAGACTCCCCTGGAACTGGAGTTATAGACAGTTAGCTACTATGTGGGTACTGGGAATTGAACACAGGTTCTCTACAAGAACACTTAGGGCTCTTAACTAGTGAGCCATCTCCCCAGACCCCCGTCCTGATTCAATTTTATGACTTCTTGGGCCATTATTTTCAGAAATTGCAACAATGTTGAATAGTAGAAATTTGTCTACTGGGGATGTACCATAAGCTTCCCCTGTGACAGCAGGACCTCAATCTTCCAATCTCAGTATTCTGCTTTACTGTAATAACTTGCTTTAGAGGACACTGTGAAGATTGCACGGTTCCTTAGAATGAGGACCAAGTGTGTCCTTGATATATGGTGTAGCCTATGCCATGCCTCTGCAACCACTGGCAGTTAATGGGGGTGGACAGCCGTGGGGACAGATACATCAAAACCTGTTCTTTAACACTGTTGGTGATTGTTGGGATTTGGTTGTGCTAAGAGCTATTTGTAACATTTAAAAATGTTTTCATCATGAACAGACTATCTGTGTAATATTACAGCAAGATCTAAGCTGTGTTGCTATGATTCAGGCAATAAGGAATTATATTTGTTAATGATTAAAATTTTATAAACTATACCATAAAAAATAAAATTTCAGGAATACTCTTTCATTTTTGAAACTTGCTTAGTCCTTACAGTCTTATTTGTCTCATAAAAAGAAGTCTTGAATTAATTCATTGATACAATTGCCTCATTATAGCCCAGTAAGTGCAAAAACCAAACCTTTAGGATCAAGAGATGTTTTGCCAAATAATCGCCAGCTTTATGAGATGGTCCTGACTTACAACTTTCATCAAGTAAGTTTTTGTCTAATAAAATATACCTACATAATAAACTTTTGCTTTATGTATCATGAAATAGCAAATGAAACATGGTTTAAGAAAAAAATGATTCCTAATTATCTAACCCAGAGTATAATTTATTGGTGACCTGGCCTTTGAGCCTTAGTTTTCATTTATAACTTATTAAGATTTTTTGTTGCTGTGACAAATAAATGAGAAAAAAAAAAAAAAAACTTAAAGGTAGGAGTTTTTGCTTTGTTGCACAGTCTGAGTGTGTAGTCCATGTTCTCTGGACTCTGTGTTTCTAGGCCTGTAGTCAGGCAGTACATAATGGTAAAAAGGGCATCTAGCAGAGGCTGCTCAACTCATGGAGAATAGGAAGCAGGGAGGAAAGGGACTAGGGACTGAAAATAGCTTTCAGAGCCCTTTTCTCAACTTCCTCTAACCAGCCAGGTTCCACCTCTTACAGTTTTCACCACCTCCCAAACAAAATAGCATCATCACCAGCTGGGTACCAAGCATTCAACACATGGGGGACATGTCATATTCTGATCATAGCAAAATGATACTCATCCATTGATATCACCTGGCCGAGAGATAGATAAATGTCTGGACCTGATTGCTTTCTATGAAGGAAGCATGCTAAGGGTGAAACAACAGAAGAGCTCTGAGGTGGAATGAGCAATAAATGTAACTGAGACCATAGTAAATGTTGGATCAAGGGGTTTTTTAGAGTCAGTGAGATTTAAGTTATTATTGAAGCATAATATAAATTTAGTTTTTATGTTGCAGACATGAAAGATTTCAGTGAATTAGAAGATTTCAGTTTTATAAATAAATTAGAGGATATATATTAGAACCATGTATTTTCATCAGAGATGGGAGAGGGAGAACACTAGGTTTATATTTTTTAGTTCATAAAAGTGTTTATTTATTGCCAAAGCAGTAGATATCTGACATTTTTGAAAATGTACAAAAATGTATTTTGAGTATTTCTTAATGAAAAAGTGTTATTTTTATAATGGTATTATAGATTATATATAAACCACATCCAAGTAATTGTTTTTTGGGTTTTTTTTTCCTTAATAGCCCAAGAGTGGAGAAGTAACACCTAGCTGTCCACTTCTTTGTGAATTGTTATATGAGTCAGAATTTGACAGCCAACTATGGATTATTTTTGACCAGAACAAAAGACAAATGGGTTCAGGCGATGCCTATCCACATCAGGTATAAAACTGTTGTAAGAATTAATAAATCCCAGATTTCTTGCTAAGGTAAAGCACTCCAAAAGTTTTTAAAGATACTGTAATTTTACATTTAATCTTTTACAACCACAAGAAGCTCCTTAATGTAGTCATTTAGGAACAGACTTGACCACTTTACTGCCACTAGAGGATAAGAATGATGCTTTCAAACACTGGTCATCAAAGCTATGATAGAGAGGAGAAAATATTGGGCCTTGCACATGCTCAGCATGCACTCTGCCACCAAATTACACCCAACATAGCTATTTGCTGTAGTATTTCTCCCTCCTACACATTGCTTCCACCTGTCTAAAGGTACATGGCAAATCATGAGGTGTGTAAGTGCTGTGAAGTAATCCTGTGTCTGAAACGGATACAGGGGTTATTAAAGCCATGGCCAGGTGGCATCAGTTAATTCGTACTTTTCAGATTTGAAAATTACATGACTGAGCACTTCACTGCATGCCAGACACTATGCTTTGGACTGTCACCGAAAGAAACAAATCTCTTAATATATAACTTCTTAGAAGTTTCATCTTTGGTTGAAATTATAAATGAAGAAATGAGATATTTTTCCTCAGATGTTCATCATTTTTTTGCATGTAGCCATTTAAGGAGTGATACCATTTTTCCCCCTCAAGTTAGCCACTATATCTTCTCTACAGACTGAATTGTTGCAAGGCATTATGTGGGTTATTTTTTAGATCTCAGAAGACATTGCTCCTGCAGTATACAACCAGTTCCATGAGCATGTTAGCAAGACAGAGCTTAGTAGTTCTATATTCCTTCATCTCTACTGCCTCTCTGTTTGCCCTGCTTGTTGTAAAGGGGTGTAATACTTTAGTTATAATGTAAAGATTACTTGACATGGGGCTGGAGAGATGGGTCAATGGTTAAGAGCCCTGGCTGCTCTTGCAAAATATCCAGGTTCAGTTCCCAACACCCACATGGTGGCCGATAGCCATTTATAACTCCAGTTCCATGGGATCTGACGTCCTCTTCTAATCTCAGCAGGCATTGCATGAGACAGGTGCACTTACATGCAGGCAATACACTCCTACACATAAAAATAATATAATTTAAAAAAAAAAAAAAAAAAAGACTACTAGACACATGAACATACAAAAACTGAATGTGGTTGACTTTTTGACTACTTCACGTCTCTGACAACCCAGGAACAAAAACACCATTGCTTTTATTAGTTTTGTGTAAATATTGGTAATATAAGAGTATGTGAATATCTTGTTGTAAAAAGAATGAGAACTAGGTGTCAGACCTAAGTTAAGCTCCTTTGCTCTTTACTCTCTAGGACTCTGGGCAAGCCACTTGATATCCTTGATCTTGTCTACTCAGTAGTACCTTAAGCATTTTGGGTGTACATGCATGCATATGCAGTGGCTTCTTCTATGCCTCACACCTCATAAACACTTTGTTAATGGAACTGTTTCTCCTAACCTTACTGTCGTTTTAGTTTATTAGACTAAATTTACTTTTCCCAAATTTTGTTTTTTTCTTTTTTAGTATTCTTTGAAATTGGAGAAAGGAGATTATACAATTCGACTACAGATTCGTCATGAGCAAATCAGTGATTTGGATCGTCTTAAAGATCTCCCGTTTATTGTTTCTCATAGGTTGTCTAATACCTTGAGCTTAGATATTCATGAAAATCATAGCCTTGCACTTCTAGGCAAGAAGAAATCAAGCAATTTGACATTGCCACCAAAATATAACCAGCCATTCTTTGTTACTTCTTTACCGGATGATAAGTAAGTGATGACACTGCTGATATTGAATGACTGTCCTCTGTCTTACACATTGTGATCTTTCTAATGTTGTTCATTAGTAGGGCCAAATTTATGATTTGTTATTTTAGTCTGAATTCTTGATTTGATTTTTGAAACTTTAGGCATGGGAATTACTTCAGTATGAAATTATTTTGGCTTTCTTCTACATATCTTTGTGAAACTTTTTCTTTTGTTTTTTTTCTTTTTAACTTTCTCATTAGAATACCTAAGGGAGCAGGACCTGGATGCTACCTTGCAGGATCCTTAACATTGTCAAAGACTGAACTTGGAAAGAAAGCTGTAAGTGTTGGTTATTTTACTAATAACTAATTTATTAATTATTGTACCTATTTAAGATTTCTGTTTCTTTGAATAAAAATAGAAACTGATTCTTTGAAAGTACCTATTTAAAATTTTCAATTTCTTTGAAGACTGGCTTTAACTCCACATTTTCAGAATGGCTAAAAGACACCCAGGGTGGGGAGAGTTTGTTTTTGTTTTTCTTGAGCTATCAGTGAAAATGAATTAATAATTGGTCGTCTTTTTAAATGAATCAAAAAAAATTTTTGTGTTCTTTTCCACAAACCCATAATTCATGCCCTGAACCTATTCTGCCTCAGTGGCAGATATACTTGAGCTTCTTATGAAACATATAGATCCAGGTCATAATTGACTGGAGTAACTAGGATGTATAAAAATACAGCATGCCCCAGAATTTTGACCAGCATATTGTAGATATTGGAATAAATCAGATCCTCTTTGATGTTTCTGAAAACCAATCAGAATGGTTTTTGCTAATGAATGTTGCTTTTCCACATTTGTGAAGACTTTCTCTTGTTGGATCTTGCATAATTATGTGGCTAAATGAAGGTGTTTCTTTTGGTATTGCCTTTTATAGTTTTAAAATGATACTTTTTGTTTCTGATTTAGAGATTAATGTTACAACATTATAGGTACCTTGTTTCAGTTTTTTCCATCAGTGTTTTCATTACAAATTGTTAAAAAAGAATGTTGTTTACATAATTTGTCACCATTTATCTTAGGTTATTTTAGTGCAATGCCAGTAAAAGTTGTCATTCTTACAGCCTTGCATTTCTCATTTACCTTAGTTCATACAAAGCTAAGGAAGTTTGATTACCTAATGCTGGAATCTATAAATGCTGTTGTCAGAATGAATTCATCTCATACGTCTTGAAAATTATTTTTATTCCTTGTCACTATTGAACTAAGGTCATATATTAACTGACATTTCATGGGAATTTTGTCCTTAGAAAAAGTTGCTTCTTAACATGCTTGGGTTTCATTTCAGATCATATTCCTTATTAGATACATACTTTAGTGTAATTGGAAACAAATCAATAGCTGATACTGCAGTTCATACATGAGCTAATTTAAGAAATCCTCGTAGTCTTTTTTTTGTAGGTTCCCGTACATAGCTGCTTCACCTGTGAAGCTGCAACTGAGTTTTTCACCCAAATGATAGATAATTCTCAGAAGTCCACTTTCATGAAAAAGTATAACAGAAAAGAATTATTGACAAGTATGCTTGTAACAATTCAGAAATAGTTCTTCCTGACTGTACTGTTAGAGGCAATTGTGAAATTATAAATGTGTGGGATTAACTATAGTTAGAAAGGTAGCTTATAAGAAGACAGCAATAGCCTGTAAGCTATGAGTTATTATATTTTCCATTGGATTGTTTATTTAAACTTTCCTCAGAAATTCTACACTTCTTATGGGTTTTTTGGTAGTTGGAAAGATAATTTTACTTCATTTTGACTTTCACATTAATAACCCTATTAGGTATTGCTTTTTATAAGAAGGCATAGGCTGTGTGATGGTCATAACATCCTTTAAAATCAAAACTCTGCAGACTGTCAGCTAAATTTAAATGTTTTTTAAAATGTTTTCATGCTAATGGAGTTTGATCACTAAATATTTTTAATAAAAAGCTGAAAAATCATTTTGCCTTAAAATAGCATATTTGAGTGCATTTTTATTAAAAACTGAAGTGGCAGTGCTGTGTTCCTCAAAAGCATGCCATTTAGACCCAAAGCTAACCCTTGTAAGTACTGTGACGCATACAGATGGAATGTTAAGTTGGAAGAAAGTTAGACAGGGGTGGTATCTCCATCCTGTGTAGATTATGCATGTTTTCTTACAGAATGTCCTTCTAACTCCCAGGGGCAGTCTGCAGCAAAACGACAAGGAAAATTTAAAAAGGTACTGATTGCCAGTTCTTAAAAACAATGTCTTAAAGCCTTACTTACATAGTAATTAAACTTTTTTTCTGTCACTATTATAAATCTATTACAAAAAAATCTTTCCCATAGTTTCCTTTCTATGCATTCTGCAGTATAGTTCTCTTAGTTAATACCTACACACTGCCTTTCTGAAAGGTTTTTTTTCAACTATAAATTATTGGGAAACCCTATTTTTCCAGTGGTATAGTTTTTAATGGCTACTCATTTCTTGGTACAGATAAGATATCAAATTAAAAAGGTTGAAATTTTGCATTATCTGAAGCCATAAAAAGGCGAATGTGATAATTTAGCAATGAAAGACAGAGTAATTAGTCATTTTTAAAATCTAAGGCCAGTAGGACGATTCAGTGGGTAAAGGCACTTGTTGCCAAACCTGACTATCTGAGTTCAATCCCCAGGATTCATATAGTGAAAGGAGAGAACAAACTCCCACAAGTTGCCCCCGACCTCCACATAGGTGCCATAGCACTTGCCTGTTGAAACATATACACATATACACCAAAAAACACTAAATAAATAAATGTAGACAAATTTACAATGTAAAAGTTTTAAGTTAGATTATATGATTAATAAACTACTCACTGCTCTTGCATCTGTCTTAGCTATGGGAGGGCAGAGACAAAAAAGAAAAATCAGATAGCAAGAACTTAAATAAGAACTGCTGACTGGAAGTTGAAGTCCAAACTAAATGGACACACATTTAAAACCCTACAGGGGTGTACTTGATTCCCCTTAACATATGCAGTTGTCTGTATTGACTGCTGAGAGCCACCTTTAAGTTGATGAAATTTCTACTTCAAGAACATTGTAGAGTAAGAGACATTTGATGAAGAACCACTTAGCATTTCAGTGGTTTCTTCATCAAGTATTGCAGTGAGAGAGTCGGTTGTGTTTTAAGGTATAAAAAAATGATAACTGTATGTTTCTTAATGTGTAGTGATATGGAACTGGGGACCACCATTTTATAGTAGGTAAAATTCCTTTAATAAAATATCTGCCAAAATGTCCTTATTATATAATGATAAACCTTTTGTTCAATCACAATCAGGAAGAATCATATTCTAGTTAAAGGACTAAAGACCAGTATTTCTCAACTGGATGTTCTGATCCATTTGAGGACCATGTAAATTCATTTAATGGATCATAACCCAGACTTTTAAAAATCATATTTTATGTATTGATATTTGCCTTTTTCAGTTGCCATGAAGATAGTTGGAAAAGATTTTCCAGGAACTCACTAAAAATAGGAAGCATATATCAACAAGGTCATAGGCATTGTTTTTATTACACTTGTATACTTGGATTGGCCTTTTGGGTTTTGTTTGGATTAGGTTGTGTAAGGTATGATAGATAGTACTGAAAATGAAATTATTATTACTTGATGATTAATAAAGTTTTATATAATGAACTTGGAACCTAGTTACTTCTGTCAATTCTTTGGTATCGGTGCAAGTACACAGTAAAACTCTTGTTTAAAACAAGACAGGCTGACATGGCATGGTGCCAAACACCTTTAATCCCAGCATTCAGGAGGCAGAAGCAGGCAGATCCCTATTAGTTCAAGGCCAGCTGGGGCTACAGGGAGACCCTGTCTCAAAAAGACCAAAAAATAAACAAAAAAAACATAGGATGAGGCTGGAGAGATGATTCAGCAATTAAGAACACTGGCGGTTCTTGCAGAAGACCGCCAGTTTGAATCTCAGCACCCACATGGCAGCTAACAACCATCCATATCTCCAGTTCCAAGGGATCCAATGCCCTCATGCAGGCATAACACTCATACACATAAAATAAAAATAAATGAAAACTAAAGCACAAGATAGGCAAATAACAAATATGTACACATATGTGAAAGAATTTAGTTATTTATCATAAATGGCATTCAAATGATGTTAATCTTTAAAATATTTTAGCTTGTATAAAGCTTTAAATTTTTTAATTTATAGTTATTAATAATTAAGCACTAAAGAAATTATACTTGCTTTGTTTGGTCTTGGGTTTTGTTTTGGCAGGGGCAGGTTTTGGTATTTTTAAGACGGGTCTCCCTGTATCCGCAGCTGGCCTGGAACTCACTACGTAGACCAGGCTAGCCTCGAATTCATAGTGATCCATCTGTCTCTGCTTCCCAAGTGTTGGAATTAAAGGCAAGCACCACCACAGCGGACATTGGTTCTTTTTTATTTTGTTTTGTTTTGTTTTGAGCCAAGATCTCCATGTAGCCCCGCCTGGAACTTGCTATATAGACCAGGCTCGCCTTCATCTCAGAGGTCCACCTGCTTCCTGAGTGCTGGGATTAAGGGCATGTACTACCATGCCCTGCTAGAAATTATGCTTTTTGAACCAGAATCTAAATGATAATGTGTTGTGCTGTTCACTGGTTTGGCAGGTGAGATAAGCTTCTGAAAAATATTTTTCAATTTGAACATTTGAAATACTTTATGAATACCTTGGAAAGTTTGAGGTTTTTTTTTTTTTTTTCAACTAAATATCTCCTATTGAGAACTCTTTGTAGCTTTTCTACTTTGAAGATTCTTGTTCACTGTCCTTTTTAAACTATAATCAAGATTACTTGAGATTTAAAATATAAAATCATTGCTATTAAGTTAGTCCTGCATTAAGCCCTTGAAAAGTGAGTTGAAAACAATACTTATGAAAAAAAGAATGTATGATCATAGTGACACAAATTAAAACACCATTTCTTAATTAGGATTTTAAAGTACCACATAATTTTGACAATAAAAATTCTTGTCGTGAAATCTTTTATTGGGTTTTACTGACATTTATAATTGTACTGATTATAAGGCCTTGATTCCCACCCCCCAGATCATAAATTTTTCTTCTCTTAATGATAGCTTAAGCTTGCTATAATAGGATTTCTTATTTGTATAGGTGTTGGTTAATTGTTATAAATTAATGAATTGTTCATTAAATTCTATTTTCTATCTTCTGTACCAAAACAATGATAGCAAGTACCTTTATATCATTGAAATTGAGAGGAGAAATTGCCTTACTCGTTTCCTGCCTCAAAGTGTTTGCTTTTTCCTAGCCTAGGAAACTAAAAGGAAAGCACATACCTCTTAGAATGAATAGAGACTCCCAGGCAAGTGGCCATCACAGTCTGAAATGCACTGGATGAAGAACTTGATTCCAAAGGCACTATAACCATATTTACATAATGTAAATATTGAAGGACATGTATATTTACTTCTTAGATGGCTTGTGCTAAACACATGACACTGAAGCAGTCTATTTTCATAAGAAGTTGATGCTAGGTTTGGGGGTTGAGATTTTCCAAACACCTTTTACTTGCTCAGGACAGTACCACCCAGGAAAGTAACCCTCAAGCAGTAGAGAAGAAAGCTGAGCTTAGTGGTACAGGTCCCTGATCTGCCCATTAACAGATGGTGGTAGTGTAGGGGTAGAGGGCACTGAGGCAAAAGGATGAATGCAAGGCCAGCCTGGCTTACATTGCAAGATCCCTATCTCAAAAATTAAAATGTAGAGGTATTGGGGGAGAGGATGGATAGCGACAAGGTCCTGAAAGAGCTAGGCCACAGTAGATGATTCTTCTCCCAATCTTAGGTCTCACCAGAGCCCTAGTCTATGAGGTCCGGCTGTTTGACCTCAGAGAGTACAGTACAAGGCTCCTGGGGGATTTCTGTGGCTTTCTTACATCAGAGTGTTTTCTATATTTTAAATGAGTCATGAGGAGATAGTGGTTATTATTTTGTGTTGTATAATACTAGAGCTACAGTAATAATTCTTTGTATACTGCTGGATCACTGTATACCCCAAATTTGAGTTTCAGGGCATTGTTAAAATGGACATGTTTACCTAGGAGTTTTTGCTACTTGGGGGAGTAGTTTTGTAATAATTTTCACTCATGTTTTTCTTACGTACTGTGCTGAGGGCAGTATATGTCTTTTTGGTAACATTGTTATAATGTTAGAAACTTCATTAATATAAGATTTTATTTTAGCAGCATCTTAGTATAAGCCTGAAAATGTAATTGGAGAAGCTTGCTTAGTAAATAATGATTTGATTAAGGACAACCAGTTTGTTCCCAGAAACTAAGTCTAGTGTATGGTTACGTTTCCCAAGCAGTGTATTTATTTTTATAGGAACGATTTGTATGCTATAGGATCAATGCAATTAAGCTACATTTCTCTGCTATCATCAAAGCAGAACTTTCTCAGGCTTATTTCCCTATTTTCACTTTCTTCCTTAATCTCTGTCCAAGGACACTACTCTTGCCAATGGGGATCAGCAGGCTGCTTGCAACCAGATTTTCTGGTCACTTTCTTTGAGGCAGTACCATCTTCCCCATTGCTTACCTCTCTGTACCATCAGCAAATAATCACAGCATTCTTTAATATTAATATTATTATTATATATTTAGTGTAGGGGAATGATGAGTATGCCATAGTGTGTGTGTGTGTGTGTGTGTGTGTGTGTGTGTGTGTGTGTGAGAGAGAGAGAGAGAGAGAGAGAGAGAGAGAGAGAGAGAGAGAGAGAGAGAGGAAATTTGCAGGAGTCAGTTCTTTCTTTCCACCACATGGGCTCTGGAGATCAAACTCAGGCCATCACGCTCAGCAACAAGCATCTTTACCATCAGCCATCTCACCAGCCCCATTCTTCATGGTTTCATCAAGGCTTCTAAAACCTCAGATTCCTTTTACTTTCTGTCTGTCTTAGAACATCTTTGAGCAAACAGGATTACTGGATCTGTTTTCTTCCCATTTCTACCCCTGTTGGTCTTAATCATTGCTGTGACTTTAAGCATCATCATCAAGCATTAATTGGTTCTACTTTCAAAGAATATCTCAAATCTATTCATTTTCTTGTTTTCACAGCCTACTAAGTAGTCACACACAATGTAGAAATTCCTAGGTTTGTTCCCTAACTTGTTTTCCCACTTCTACTCTTTCCTTTTATTACCTGTTCTCTAAATATTATCAAGAGTTACTGAGGGACGTGGTGTCTCATGCCTTTAATCGCAGCATTCAAGAGCCAAAGGCAGACAGATCTCTGAGATAGAGGCCAGCCTGGTCTACATAGTAAGTTTTAGCAAGCTGGGGCTACGGGAGGTCCTGTTTTTTAAAAATAGTTACTAAAATACAAACCCCAAATTTTAATCCATACAAGATTAAGTATGAAAAAGCCAAAGTATTGAATCAGTACCTTAGCTAAAACACTTTTGGTAGGCTTCTTTGTATACGGAAGATAGGAGCTATATTTTTACTGTACTCCAAGCCCTGTTCACTCTGGCTGTAACCTACTCTCAGTACATACAGCTGTGTTTGCCATATACTGGGTTCAGGTCTTTATACTTTTGTACTTCAAACACTAAAATGATTGGGCTGCTTTTTGTTTCATTTGGGTCATTTAGGTTCCTTTAAATTCTTCCACATTTGTCATTTAGGTTCACTGGCCTTCCCATAACCACTTTGTTTGCATGATTCCCCTCCTTACCTAACAGTCACTATTTTATTCTGTTTTATTTTCCTTGTGTCATATGTCACTATCAGAAATTATTTACCTGTGTATTTATTGTCTGACTAACCCATGTAGAATGTGTGTTTTAAGTGCAGAAAAAAGCCTTGACTGTTCTGTCCTCTTGTTAGAACAAAAAAGATCTTTTCTTTTTTCAGTTTTAACCTATTTACTCCTCTGTTCAGATTTAAATGTGAAAGGATGGTGTACTTTTGTCCTTACTCTGTCATGTGAAACTAAGAATACCAAAGACATGCGTGGAGAAAAGTTATCTCCTGTATTTTAAAGTTGCTGGTAGGAGCTTCAGTATTTTTAAAGTTTGGGAGAACCCTACAGTGGTTGCAGATTAGCATTTCTTCCTTAGAATCTGAGATATGGTGTAATACAACTCAGGCACAACCCACCTTATGAGATTCTGAACTGCTGAAAATGATTTTGAAGTATGTAAAGTTAAGCATGTTAATCTAAGGATCTCTTTCCATCTTCCTAGGATGTAATCCCTGTTCATTACTACCTAATACCTCCACCAACAAAGACTAAGAATGGCAGCAAAGATAAAGAAAAAGATTCAGAAAAAGAAAAAGATTTAAAAGAAGAGTTTACTGAAGCACTACGGGACCTTAAAATTCAGTGGATGACAAAGTAGGTTTTTCAGTGGATTCTAATCCTCTGAATTTTTACTCTTATTTTCCCAACTATAATAATTTTGTGTGTATGTATATGGACTGTATTCAGAATTGTTAAATGGATTATAGGGTTGCAGGCTTTTAATTTTTTTTATGATTATATTGTGTGATAAGAAACCTAAAAATTTTAATTTGCTCCTGCAGAGAACTTTATTGGAGGACATAAAAAAGAAAAATAGCTTTTCTTCCTTCAGAGATGATCATTGCCTTCCTGTCATTTTTGCTGTCAGTGTTTGTGCATGTAGCTGTGGGGGTTAGGGGGACCGTGGAGCCTTTTCTTCCAGTTAGTTTGGGTGTTGAGCATTTCCTGTGTCATTGAATAATTCTTTACATTTCCATTTTTAGTGACTGTATCATTTATGATCCTGTGTATGCAATGTAATATATTTAGCACTTTATCTAGAAGATATGTTTATAGTTTTTCTCTATAATAATATAATGGACCTTCTTATGTACAGTTGGAATTTTTTGTTGTTGTTGGTTGGTTTTGTTTGTTTTGGAGACAGTGTCTTATTTGTATCTCTGGCTAGCCTTGAATTCTAGTTATGCAAGGATGACTTTCAACTACTAATCTCCTGCCTCTAGCTCCCAAAGGCTGAAATTACGGTCATGCACCAGCATACCAGGCCTAATGCAAATATTTTTAAAAATTCTGTCAGATAGCAATAACTTAATTGTTAATTTAGATGTCTTTAAAAAGTGTCTTAATATGTTTTCCAATTTGCTTTCTAGTTCAAATATAAAATGACTTCACCCAGGTGGGATACGAAAAGCTACTATTGCTAAAAGTTGAGCTTTTAAAATAATAGCTATTGTTTATAAAAGTGCTCCTTTCTCCATTCCTCATTAGACATTAAATTTTTATTTGCTTAAACTTTTTAACATGAAAAAATATTATTTTCTATACTTACAACTTATTTACCCAGCACATTTGGCTTTTAACTTCCTTTTACACAGTAGAACTTTATTTTGTGTGGTCAAATCAGTTGCTTTTTTTTTCTCTTTTTTTTTCATGCAGTGGTTCCTTTCACTCCTGGATTTCTGTGGGAGTATGCTTTAGCACAGACTATGCATCCTTAGAAGGAGCAGAAGTGTACAGTACGAAAATAATTCCCAAGGATAAAGCTGTTACGGTGTCAGTCCATAGTCACATATACTGTCCCGTTTAAGATTAGGGTGTAGCTCACCAGAAGTCAAAGTACTAGGTTAGCCTTTGGCTGATTTAGAATGTTATAAGTAGCTGACAATACAATGTAAGATTCTTTCCAATTGAAAATGCAAAGGTTAGCTTCTGGTATGAGTAAGAAGCCCCGTGATTCTAGTCTCCAGTAAAACTAGTAAAAATTATTGTTGAAACAAAACCTTCCAAACCTCTTAAACTGGTTCTAAAGGCAAACCACAAATGGAGATGATTCTATTCAGAAATATGTTTAAAATTTGATGAGTGGGCGAAACAGCTCAGTCAGTAAAGTAAATGCTTACACCATAAGCAGGAGAACCTGAATTCAGTCTCTAGCCTAGCACCCACATAAAAAAGCTCGGTATCGTGGCACTTCCTTGTAATCCCAGCACTGGGGAGCTGGAGACCGGCAGGTCTGTGGCACTTAACCAGCCAGCCTAGCCTAGCCTAATCAGCAAGCTCCAAATTCAGTGATGAATCATATTTCAAAAACAAAGTAGATAGTGCCTGAGGAATGACACACAGGTTAAGGTCTGACCTCTGCACATATATGCACACATGTGCACTCAAACAAAAATTTAAAAAGAAAACTGAAAGTATTGTTACAACATTTAATCGAAGACTGCTGTCTCCTTCGTCCCAAATCTTAAGACTGGTACTGCCAAGGTGGTACTCTGAGAGATGGAGTCCAGCCTGATCTACATAGTGAGTTCTAAGTGGATTGGGGAAAGGGAGACCCTGTCAAAAAAAAAATTTTGTAAATAAATAAAATGAATTAAATTGAAAAGAACAAAAAACAAAAAAAGACTGGTATCACCAAGAGCACAGTATTCCTGTACTCCACCTTCCAGTAAGAGGACGTGATTAAACCATTCCTCATCCTGCCCATCTTCCTATTGCTGGGGGCTTATTTTCACCTGACTGTCATCGTGAAGTGGGGACTCCCTTTTCCTGACAATTACCCACTTGGGATGCACAATAGTGAGAACATTTGGAGTCCAGGGCTCCGGAAGCTATGCATCCACACCTGGCCAGGCAAGTCAAGAAGGCCTCATGTGCCTTCCCTCCATCAAGAGTGCTCAACCCTGAAAGTAGGGGTGTCAGACAAAAGCAGACTGTTCTGCCTTCTGCCCCAGAGCCCAGACTTAAAGATTCTGTTGGTGGCACAGAGGGAAGTCTTTAAAAATGACAGCTTCTAATTTCTTCCTGAAAGAACTGACTTCATTTGCACCAGAAAATCTAGAAATTCAAATTTAAGGACTCTAACAAACAGTGCTGAAAAACAAATGAGTTAAAAGTAACAGTATCAAAGAAGTGTGTGTTCCCAAGAATATACCAAAGTACTTGTGATGCTATACTAGAAGAGTGAGTATTAGCTGAGAAAATACCTAAAGAAATAATGGCTGAAAATGTTACATCTGTATTGAAAAACTAATATATCCAGGTTGCTCGGTGAGCTCCAAACAAAGTAAATTGAAAGAAATACTCAAACTGAACTATCAACTGTGCACCATATAGCATTTCAATCAACAAGACTGTATAAACAACAGTGATCCCATAAGATTAAAATGGACCTGAAAAATTCCTATTGCCAAATGATGTTACAGTTCCCATAATATTGTCCCAGTGTTTATGGTGATGCTGGTATAAATCTACAGTACTACTGGGCATGAAAGCATAGCCCATACAGTTATGTGTACTTGATAACGATGTGTTATTTCATAATGATAGCAGATGAGCAAGTTACTGGTTTATGTATATATCTATACTTCTCATTTTAGAGAGTGCATCTACTGTTTCCTGTAACATAGGTATCAGCCTCATACATTTCATCTTTATCATGTATCTTGATTCCCTCCAGAGGCCAGCCACATTGATACTTTCTAGGTTGGTGTATGTCCACACAATGATGAATTCTCTTTAAAAATTTCTCAGAAAGTATTTGCATCACTAATCCATCTGTGATTGTTTTCTGATAAAAATGTTGAAGATCAAAAAGAAAATCTTGAAAGCAGTATGATAACTGTACAATGGTACCTGTATAAACAGCTTGAGTTCTGAACAGAAACAATAGAGACCAAAAAGCTGTGATATAATATAGTCAGAGTAGTCATAAAACTTAACTAGTAGCCCTATATACAGCTCAGTTGAAGTACTGAAGGAATTACAGTTCAGTTATACAAAGGCAAATGGCCCAGTTTTTCAAATTGCCCAGCAATTTCACTCCCAAATAAAAATCTGTGTGGACATAGAAATTTGTACATGAAAGATTTGGGGGAGCATTGTTCATAATGGCCAAAAGGTATAAATAACCCAAATATTCATCAGCTGTTAAATGATAAAAACAAATGTTGTATATCCATCCATACATGACTAGGGTATTCAGACATAAAAAAAGGACAGGTATATGTTACAACTTTAAAATTATGTGTTAAGGAGCTGGAGAGATGGCTCAGTGATTAAGAGCACTGACTACTCTTGGAGAGGACCCAGGTTCAGTTCCCACACCCACATGGTGGCTATGAACCGTCCTTAACTGCAGTTTCAGGGGAATCTGAGACCCTCTTCTGACCTCTGCGGCACACAGGTGCACTCACATACATGCAGGCAATACACTCATACATATAAAATAAAAATAATAAATGAAATTTTAAAAGTGTTAAGTGAAAGTAGCCAGTCACAAACTTTTACATGATTCTGTTCATAGTAAAATATCCAGAACTGGGTAATCAATAGTGACAAAAGTAGATTAGTGGTTACTTAGGGTTAGTAGTGATAGAGCTGCTGGAGAAGATTTGATAACTAGAGGGTTTAGGAGTTTTAGGGTTTTTTTTGGTTTTTTTTTGTTTTTTTTTTTTTTTTTGGTCTTTTTGAGACAGGGTCTCCCTGTAGCCCCAGCTGTCCTGGAACTCACTATGTAGACCAGGCTGGCCTCGAACTCACAGAGATCCGCCTGCCTCTGCCTCCCGAGTGCTGGGATTAAAGGCATGCGCCACCACGCCCGGCTAGGAGTTTTAGTTTTATTGTAATGAAAATGTTTTAAAAGTTGGCTTGTTACAGATATATATATATATATACACACAAATATTAATACTCTAAATCCATTGAAATATCCACTTAAGATACGTATGCAAACAAAAAATCAATTTAAAAAAAAGTGAAATTGAAATTGAGCCATCTCCGCCAGCCCATGTTGCTGCTTATTTTTACCTAAATGTTTTGTAGGACTCTTAATTGGAATAATTTTCAGTTTTTCTTGGTGTTCTGGGTTCCTACAAATAGTCATAATCTTTATTAATGATTATACTTTCATTTAAAATTGGTGCTTATTTTAATAACTAGAACTTTGAAGCAATAATTTCTTTTGAACAGACATTTTCCATTTAATGAAAATCACTAATGCTTCTCTTCTATATACACAGGCTGGATTCTAGTGACATTTACAATGAACTGAAAGAAACATATCCTGCTTACCTTCCTCTGTATGTTGCACGGCTTCATCAATTGGATGCTGAAAAGGTTGAACATACTCAATTTTTAATAACTCTAACTTTGTTTATAATAGATGATGCTTGTATTTTGAATAAAAAGTGTATCCTTATCTGTCTCCTCTTCCTGCCTACTGAAAATATATCTCCTCTAATTTAATATTTCACTAAGATAATTGTAGGATCTGGCTGCTATTATGAGTTTAGTAGTCATAATATACGTTTAGTGATAGCATGAGTACAGTACTTGCTTAGTTAGTAAAAATCTTAATAAAGGTAAAAGACCCATTTTTGACCTTAAAGCTAAAGAGCAAATGGTCCTGGACAGTTGGAAATCTTAAATACCTTTAGTGAAGGAATTCCTGCTTTATATCAATGTCATTAGTAATTCCAGATTGTTTAACATGGGCCAGCTGCCATTACTGATAATGGCAGTACGAGTATGTCAACCATGATCACTTAAGAATCATGAAGGTTTGGAGTGAACTAGAATCATATTTAAAGGAGCCCTCTCTCACACAGTTTGACAAAAGACAAACCAAGTACTAATAACACCATGGTAATTGTGTAGTTAGACTTGAAATCTCTTGGGTTTTAGTGAGCCAGGTTTTGTTTTCCTTTGTTTGTTAATCTCTGCTTTTTCATGTGGCATGGACTAACAGGTTCACAGCTCTGAAATCTTAGTGATGGGCAAGAAAGGAATTTATGTTTAAAAACCCCACATTTTTGTAAACTTTTATATTTTATTTTCATTTTTGGGCTATAGAATGTGAGTTAGGTATTTTCACATCTGGGCCCAAGTTTTCCAGAGATACTGGCAGTTAGAAATTCAAATAAGAAGATAGCATGGATCTTGGGGCTACAAAGACGTGACACAGTGCCCTCACACTCTGCTTCCCTGTACTGATTGATACACTCATGTTTTTCTCCTATTTTTTTTTTTTTTCCAGGAGCGAATGAAAAGACTGAATGAAATTGTTGAAGCTGCAAATGCTGTCATTTCTCACATCGATCAGACTACCCTAGCAGTTTATATTGCAATGAAGACTGACCCTAGGCCTGATGCAGCTACTATAAAAAAGTACCTAACCAGTAAATAATCTTTCTTGCATCTCATTTCTTAGTTACTTGTTTAAAAATTAGGGAGTAATGCTCTTCAGGATTTTTTTTTACTGGTGTTTGCTACATACTTATGATCAGGATTGACAGTATTTCCAACTCAGAAATTTGCAGTAATTTTTCTTCAGTCCTTTAAGACTCAGCCCAAGAAAATAGTTTGGCTTCCCCACTACTAGGTGCTGTCCAGGTGGAAGAATCTGAGAGGTTAAGATCAAGCAGTGCAGGCACATGGAGCTTTATGTGAGTGAACCTCCAACTTAGGTAGGGAAGATGACACCTTAAAATTGTTTTTATTATTTACTGACCAGTAGCATGAAAAACATAAAATTTCATGAAATAAATAACAAAATTAGGTTAAACTAGCCAGGTCTTGCGGTACATGCCTTTAATCCCAGGAGGCAGAGGCAGGCAGATCGCTTGAGTTCAAGGCCAGCAGGGTCTACACTAACTTGTTCCAGGACAGCCAGGGCTACATAGTGAGACTATGTCTCAAAAAAAAAAAAAATGTTACCTGACAACTTTAGTTTTACATAGGTCATTTTGCATTGATACTGGGGAGAAGAGCAGAGGAGAATTTCTAATTTAGCCTTTGTAAAACCTGGTGCTCTGTTTGCACAGAGGCTCTTCAGTGACTAGTGTGATTCACTCACTTTTACCATACTGTGAAATTCTGTCATCACCCTGTGGTAACTTTTATCAGTTTTTCCTCTATCATTTGGGGTCATTAACTTGCAAGATTATAAATATCCTTATTATTTTGTAGTTAAAGCTAGTAAGCCAGAACTATTTGAACTACCTAAAAGAAGTATAATTTTCCTCAAAAATTCCAGCTCTCAGTATGTATTTCTGCACAAAAATACTTGGATTCAAACTGCTAGAACTCTTGGCATTTCATTCATATTTATACTACAGGGACCTATGACTCTTCTGAACTGTTATTTCAAATGGAATAATTTTTTTGATAGGTTTGGTTATTCATGGTTAGTACCCTTTTATATTTTCCAGTGGAACAATTTTCAAAACATTGACATTTGGCCACTTGTAATTTTAGTAATACTAAAAAATCTAGGTGCCATTTGCTAAATGATGATATGTACAGGGTATTATGGAGCACTTTAAGTGCATGGTTCCGTTTATATTAGCCTTTCAGATAAGGTGAAATAGACACATTTCTGCCCCCACTCTTTAGAAGAGAGGAAAGTGAAGCTTACAAGGATGAATGGCTTGGTTCCCATGCTGTGCTGGGAAGTGGAAAAGCTAGCATTCCCACCAGGGTGTACTTCCAAAGCCTGTGCTCTTTCTTTTCTCCTTACCGTTCTTCCCCCTTCTTGAAGAATCAGGAGCTCCAGCTCCTTGCTTATACCCAGGCGTGTTGCTTTCTTCCCTGCCTCCATAAGGGTCAGCAGACTCCCTTCTCCAGGGCTGGCCTTCCTGATTAAACACTACTACTTCTTGCTCTCTATCCTTTATAACTTCACTCCAGTGACAAAACAGGACCTTTCCTTACCTTCCACCTCTTCCCGTACGGCCTTTGGCATGTTCTGACATCGGCTTCTTGCCTCAGGAACATCCCTGGTTGATGCCAGATGAGTTTTCATTGCAATTCTGCTTCCTTAAAGCCAGTCAGTAAGTATTCATTCTGTTTGTTACAAGAGAAGCCTGACAAGGATCATGTTGTAGTGTCTTCCCAACCTTAGAAAACCTTCACTGTCCCTATGCCTTCTAAAATTTGTTACTCCACACAGTTTATAAAATAGTAGAATCTCCTCAAACTCAGGTGTGTATGAAATAACATCACTTATTTTGAGATTTTGGTATTAAAAGCCATTATCATTCCTAGTATTTTGGCCTGTGCCCTCTAAATTTTATCATACACAGAAGAAACAACCCTGGATTAAAGTGAGCTAGGAATGTATTGACTTTTTTTTTTTTCTCACTTAATTGTTTCTACCCTTTGAAAAATTCCAGATACTGACTTTTAATAAAGGCTATCAGTAATAATGGAATGAGTTACTAGCTATGAAGAATATAGCCTTAGAGACTTTGAAATAACTAGGATAAATCTATAAAAGACACCAAAAATTTTGTTTTAGAAACAGAAATGTTCAAAGTTAAGCTGGTTGAAAGCCTACAGGAAGGAGACCTCACTTTATTCTGAATAGGGGAAGCCACATGGTTTAACAAGGTATTCAGCCTGAACAGGTCGGTACTAAGGTTTAAAAGAAAGGAACAGAATATTTCGAGATACATGAGGTTTAGATTATTACATCAGAGAATACTAAAACTTTCAGAAAAGAATCTTGCAAGAAAATTTAATCCATTCCTAGCAAGTATAGAACACCTGTGTCAGCCCCAACTTCCTTCAGAATTCTGCATCATCTTAGCCCTTCCAGCATGGTGATAACACTGCCTAATCAATCCAGCCTGTTCCAAAACAGTTTTCCTTCACAAAGTGAGGACAGTAATAGTGTCTAGCTCCTAGAGTTTTGACGCAGAAATGAAGTGCCACTAAGAGGCTAGTACCAGGCCTCTGAGAGGTTAGCAAGAGGGACAGTGCAGTAAGTGAACAGGTAGGGAGATAACTCAGAAGGGAACTCCAGAATCTGTTTTTCGTAGTCTGAAGTAGCCAAGCAGTTCCCAGGCTCCTCCACAAAAAGAGGGAAAGTTGGTTCTTTAAAACTTGGGAAGTCTTGGACTAGAGAGATGGCTCAGCATTTAAGAGCATTTACTCTTGCAGAGGACCAAGGTTTCAGTTCCCAGCACCCACATGGTGGCTAACAACCATCCATAACTCTGGTTGCTGGGAATCCAGCATCCTCTTCTGGCTTTTGCAGGCACTGCACACACATAGTGAACGTAAGAAAGACATGGAGGCAGAATACTCGCACACATAAAAATAAGTAAAATGTTAAAAAATAAAAAATTTGGAATCTCTTGAAGACAGGATAAGCTCCAAGCCACCCTGAAGACCAAGCAGGGGAATGGGGGTGGGAGCGGGAAGAGGCTCTCTAGAGTTAGGTTAAATGGATTAGAAGTGAATTGAGAAGGACCTTCTTACTGGAGTGAGGAGTTTACTCTGAAAGACTTTTAAAATGCTCAAAACTGACCTTGAAAGAATCATATTTGTATTTTCACAAGATCTAGTGAGGGAGGCAGGCACTTGGCAGCAAATTAATGAGTCTTGCCAAGCAGATGGGGTGAGTGAAATGGCCTGTGGCCTGTCAAATTCTGCCTATATTTCATGTCAAGACCTAACTGTATGCTGGGCACAGGCCAACCAATAGACGACCCCGGTGAATACAGCTTTTGCCACAAGGGATATATAAGAAGTCACGTGAACGTGAGGGGCAGGGAGAGAATGTTATAAACCCCACAGCTTCATGGCTCAGGCTGGCAACTGAAAGTAGTTAAAATGCTAGGTGGGGCTATGGAGGATGAACATTCTAGAGTGGCTATGTAGAGTGCAGCTGCTTTACAGGTAGCCTGCTGACACCATAGGGCAAGCTGAACCTGGGTTTGTGATTGTTAGCAAATGGAGTCAGGTGGTGCAGAAATAGAAAGAAAACTTTATTATTCTTGGTAATAAACTAAGGCATCTTATGGGCATAGTTTTATCTCCTGCAGATAAGGTTGGCACTGCCCTTGGATGAACGAATCAAACGGCCTTGGAGCGAATGAGAACGTCCTGGTCTTAGGCAGTATTTTAGCAGTAGCATTAGTGTGCCTTCATTCTTCCAGCAAGCTGCCCAAGTTAATAGACTTCTAGTTTACAGAGCTAGTAGATGAGCCCTAGAGCCCCAAGTTCCTGGGCTGGTAACTGTTCCCTACCGATTCTTGCCAGTCCCAGCAGATTTCACATTACACATTTCACTTTGAGTCTTTCAGGGTCAGTCTGACTGTTAAACAAGTCATCCTATGGCTGACTACTTCATAGTCATTTTCTCAGCACTTTTAAACCTTTACTGTCTTCACACATATCTGATGTGAGTTGGACAGAATGCCTCAAATAAGCATTCAGTAACCTTTCTTGGGGTGCAGGTTATGAATGCTCAACAGTGATTGATTGTCTAGTCTATGCTAGGCATGATTCTAGGCACTTGCAAAATGCATTAGAAAGAACCAAAAATGCCTGTCCTGAACGGTCTAGTGACTGAGAGCACACTGTAGAATCAGACTGCTACACTTAGAATCTTACATTTGCCACTGTCTAACTGGAAGGCATGATCAAGTCTTAAATCTCTTTGTGCCTTTATTTCCTCCTTTGACTGTCTCATTCTTATAATTGGGGATTTGTTTGGTTTGCAGGAGGGGAGTTGTGGTTTTCATTTATTTTATGTTTGTGTGTGGAAGTGCAAATGCCACAGTGTATCTGTGGAAGTTAAAAGACAACTTGTGGAAGTCAGTTCTCTCCTTCACCATGAGAGTCCCAGGGATTGAACTCAGGTCATCAGGCTTTGTAGCAAGTGCCTTTACCCATTGCGCCATCTTACTGGACCCATAAAATTGTTTTTGACTGTAATTGAATTAATACTTAAAATGCTAAGACTGTTATTGGCCCATTCAGGGTAATATTGTTGGCTCAATTTATACATAAAATCATATTCGTTGACTATAATAACATCTTTGTCTTTGTCTTTTATGTATACATAGATGAATATATAATTGCTAGTTTTAGAAAATGTAAAGACGTGGGCTGGAGAGATGGTTCAGTGGTTAAGAACACTGACTGTTCTTGCAGAAGACCCAGCTTCAAATCCCAGCACCCACATGGCAGCTAACAACTGTCCGTAACTCCAGTTCCAGGGGATCTGACAGCCTCTTCTGTCCTCTGCAGGCATTGCACAACACCGGTGCACTTACCTACATGCAGGCAATACACACATACACATAAAATAAAATAAAATAAAATAATTTTTTTTTAAAAACAAGAAAATGTAAGGACTTAAAATGCAGTGGCCTGATTAAAATGTATATAGCTCACAGAAGTACAGCTAGTTAGTCTTTCAGTTCTGTTGCTTATAGCATTCTGCTTCAACCAAATACAGCTGCCCAAACTATATCTGTGTGTATACTGCAGTGGCTTATTTGTTGTGCGGCACAAACGTGTGTAAATACAAAATTTATGCATGTTAAGTCTTTGGGAAAAGAGCGCGTGCAGTTAAGACTGTCCTTTTGAAAAAAATTCCACTGACCTGTGAAATATTTTTCTCTTTTCTCTTCAGTGATATGGACAAACAGAAATCCACGCTGGTAGATGCGCTTTGCAGGAAAGGATGCGCGCTGGCTGACCACCTTCTTCACACACAGCCTCACGATGGGGCAGCAGCTGGAGATGCAGAGGGAAAGGAAGAAGAGGGAGAAAGTACTTTGGATTCTCTGTCAGAAACATTCTGGGAAACAACAAAATGGACAGATCTTTTTGACACTAAGGTAGCTCACACTTCTACGGCTTAGCACAGTTCTTGGTGGTGAGCTTCTAGGCACTCATGGGCTCCACTGTCTGCCAAACAGGAAAGAGGCAAGACTCCACTGTACGAAGATATTTGTTAGCCTTAACACCTAGTATTTGAAAACAGTTTGAGAATATGTATAATAGCCTTTTAAACCAGTTAGATATGAAGCCAAAATTAATCTCTTCTAGTTGTCTTTGTTCCTCCTCGCATGTTTATGCTGCTCTGGAGGATGGGGTACACTTAGTTTAGATATTATTATTCATTTTTCTCAAAACTCTTAATTTCTAAGTATTTTAAATTTTAGCTAACCAGGTGTTTTTTTTGGGTTTTGGTTTTTAATTTTATAAGTGTTTTGCCTGCATTAATGTAGGTACACCGTGTGCCTGCAATGCCCATGGAGGCCAGAAGAGGGCGTAAGAGCCACTGGAACTGACATTAAGAACAATTGTTAACTGCCACGTGGGTGCTAGGAACCGAACCCTGATGCTTTACAAGAGCAGCCAGTACTCTTAATTGTTGAGTCATCTCTCTAACCCCAAGCTAGTCAGTTTTAAATCCAATGTTTGGAAAAGTAAAGTGTTTTAGATTTGGGTTATAAAATAATTTTTTGTTTTTAGAGTTTTGGGTAGTGTTTTTTTTGTGTGTATGAGTGTTTGCCTACATGTGTGTAAGTGCACCATGTGCATGCCAGAAGAAGGCATCAGATCCCCTAGAACTGGAGTTAAGGATAGGTGTTAGCTGAGATATGGGTGCTGAGAACCGAACTCAGGTCCTCTGGAAAAGCAGTATCTGTTCTTAACTACTGATCCATCTCTCCAACCCCTATGAAAAATATTTTAATCCTTTTTATCTCTGTTCTTACAGTGGAAATTATATAGCTATATAGTTTTATTAATCTTCCTTGCCTGTGGCCATAAAGGAAAAGTAGATGAAATCAGTAGAATTCTCCTCACTAGCATAGGCCATTGTTGTAGTCATTTATTGCTGATTCTCAGGATTAGCTGTTGTAATTTACAATAAAGAACCTGAGTGAATAAGCTTCCTTTATGCTTCCAATTTATCCCCATAGTTATAAGTGTGTTTGTAGGAAGCATTCCATAGTATTCAGGAATATAAAGGAGGTAGAACTACACGTACGGTAAGAATTAGGATCTGAACTTGTACTCCTAGAGATTGATTAACTCCTGCCTCTCTGTTTTAATCAGTGACCCTAAGCAAATTACTGAATGTGTTAATGGCTGTTTCTTATCAGTTGAATAAAGGCAGTCCCTATCCTTGAATGTTCTGAATAAATACTATGTTCATGGAATGCCCCCCAGCAATATTGTTATCATTAGCAGTTGTTGAAAGTTGTCTGTGTATTAAACACCACCTCCCGCTGGAAGCATAAAGATAAATAGAACCTTCCTCTCTGTTTTTGAGGAATATAACAGGGTGATAAACACTTGGTGAGCACTACAATGAGATTGCTAGGCATACTTATGTGTTCACAGTTGATACTACTTTACTGGAGCAATACATGACTACTGGCCTATTTTCCTTGTTTTTGGCAACAGTTTTTGAATCCTTTGCTTGACTTTAAACTACAAATCAGTATGGCAGGATTTCTTTGAGGCGGTTTGCCACAAAGTACAGACAAAATTATAACTAAAGCAGTAAAATTCAGTAGATGCAGTGTACAAAAAAACATGTTTATGTAAATTTTTCTATCATTTACAGTTTTAGTGATTTCTATAAAGCAACTTTTTTTTATATTTACACTTTTCTGTAATTTTTTAAATGTGATTTATTTTGTATGAAGAAATGATTTTAAATGGATTTGAATAGCTAATGACTTCTCAGAATTTTTTTTTCCAGTTCTCTTCTGTGGAGTACCTGGCCCTATTAAAGACTATTTTTCTTTTTAATTTCCATGATATAGGATATTCAACTTAAAAGCTATATTTCTGGAAATGAGGTAGATAGCTTGCTCAGTAAATTATCTGCCAAACAAATATGATGACTTAAGCAGCATCCATGTATAAATCTGGAGACTGTGATGTGCACCAATTAACCCCAGAGCTGGAGAGGCAGAGATAAGCAGATCCCTGGGCCAGCCAATCTAGCTAAGTCAGTGAGCTCCAGATTCAGTGAAAGACTCTATCTTAATAAGATGGAGAGTGATTGAGGAAGACACTGGAGATAGACCTCTGGCTTCTACCCATACCTGTACACACATACAAACATATACACATAAACACACATACAAAGCTCCACTTCTATTAAAGCCTTAATTCTATCAATGTTAAAGCTATATGCCTTAAAATGTAAATATTTCATGGGTAATCTTTGTTTTGTATCATAGGTTTTAACATTTGCCTATAAGCATGCATTAGTAAATAAAATGTATGGGAGAGGCCTTAAGTTTGCAACTAAACTCGTAGAAGAAAAGCCAACAAAAGAAAACTGGAAAAATTGTATTCAAGTAAGTGATGCTTAAATTATACTATATATAACTTCAGTACTGCATAGTGATAAGAAAACAGGGGTGTAAAATACTTATGGTCATTACAAAACAACTTATGGTCATTACAAAATACTGATTTTTTTTTATTGTGGCCAGTTACAGTTACTAAAGTAATATGAATATATAATGAATGCATGAGAGATATGAAATTTGGATTTTCAAAACATTTTTAATCATATTCAGAGAACCTATATTAGCCTCAGATATTTTCAACAAGGGCAAAAATGAATTATTTACTTTCTATAGTTAGATGACAGTTTTCCTTTTTGAAGTAAGCAGTTCTTCTAAATATGTGTTGCCTCAACTCTAAAATGATTAATTTGTGGAGTTTATATTTGGTTTTATCTTCATTTGAGATTGACCATTTTTGTTTATCACATATCACATGAACTTTACATGAGTTACTTTGAAATATGAAGAGAAACTAGTGCTACCTTGTTTGTGTGCATGCACACTTGGTTTATACCTAAAGGATCTGAAGGGTCTAGTCCAGGGCAAGTATCGTTTATATGTAAAGCGTAACTTTGGTTATGTTCCCTGAACATGTATGATGAGTAGAGGAAGCCACAGGTTGTCTTTGCTCTTAGATGTTTTCTATCCACCTTCACCAGTCAGTTCAAATTATAAGAGAGTATAAATCCTGTGAATCTTGGCAGCTTCAGCAAAGCATTCCTGTGCCATTGTTCCTATATTCTCATGCTCCTGTGAAAAAGGTTGTTTGTTAGGAAGGACAGCCATTGGATGGGTGGATTAATGAATGGCAGGTTGATAGAAGGAAGGTTCTATCTATGTGTTGCTATTTAACTGTTACTAAATACTTGATAGAATTACCCTGAAATTTGAGCTTGAAACTGTCATCCCCTTTAATAATACTGTGTTTTATTGCAGCTGATGAAATTACTTGGATGGACCCATTGTGCATCTTTCACTGAAAACTGGCTCCCCATCATGTATCCTCCTGATTATTGTGTATTCTAAAATAAGAACCAAGATTTTAAATTCCAAAAAGAAAATTTTATAATGAACGGATATATGAACAGATTTGTGGCATTTTTAGTCTAATGCATGTTTTCATTCACTATCCAATACTGATCATTAAAATAATGTGTATTTATCAGAGAACTCACTGGTGTGTGGCTTAATACATGTAAACCTAGACCTCTGACATCATGCTGTTTTCATAGTGCCTCCCACACTTGGCAAGGGCAAGGCATGTCCTGCCCACCAGCCCCAGCACTTTTAAGTTGGGTGCAGCATCTCACGTGCATGAGAGGTTTTCATCTGTAACTTCTAACTGAAAAACTGTCAAATTCTATTTTTTATTTTATAAATCAACAAGGTTTTAACATGATCAACTTTTTTTTTTCAATTGTATGCAGGCCTTAAAAAAGCTACATTAAGCGTAGCTAAAATTATTTATTGGACTTAAATTTAGAAAACCTCATTTCCAGACTTTTTTTTTCCTAAACGTGCACATTCAATTAATGGGAAAAAAATAAAACAAAACAAAAACCGGCATAAACTCGTGGCATTTGATGGAGCATAATTGTTTAAATAAATTTTCATCTTGGGGTTATAACAGGCTAGTTGTTTTTACATCCTCTTGAAGTGCACAGCATCAGAATGAATTAATAATACATGTATAAGTGCCAGACAGCTAAATCTTTATCAGGTATTGTAAAGATGCACACACGGTATATTTATAAAAAGTTGAAATCATGAATAAATGTGCAAACCCATGATCATAGTACACCATATGCACTCTGATACCTTAATTTTTTTTATAAATAATAAAAGTGAATATTGAAGCTTCTTAAATTTGGTCTTAATTTTTCATAAATCAAATTTGAAGTTAGAATAGAAATAATTTATTAAATCTTTAAGCAAAAAAAGTTAAACATGTGATAACTTATTTTGTAATGTTTCTTAAAGTTTGCAATTATTTGAATATATTTCCAGTGCTTATTTTGTGTTTAAGTCTTATGTATGTTTAACTTTTTTTTTCTGGATAATATTCCTACTTCTTTTCTCCTGCCTCCATGAAATAAACAGACAGAAATAGACAATATTAAAAAGCCTGTAGTCACTTATCTAATAGGAAAGTATGTGTGTGTGTGTGTGTGTGTGTGTGTGTGTGTGTGTGTGTGTACTAATAGGAAAATGTGTGTGTGTGTGTGTGTGTGTGTGTGTGTGTGTGTGTTTTATCCTGTTCCTTTAGAATTTATTGCTATAAAAAGATCTAAGTTAATCTTATCTAGTCATTCATAACATTTTATTTTATCTGATAAAAATGTTAGAGCCTTTATGAGGAAATAAAAATATGCAATGAAACATTTGCATCCAATTCTTCAAGCTCTAAGGTCTAACATACATCCATGTTCTCTCTCACATTGTTACATGTACTTTCACTTCCTTTAGAATTTATTGCTATAAAAAGATCTAAGTTAATCTTATCTAGTCATTCATAACATTTTATTTTATCTGATAAAAATGTTAGAGCCTTTATGAGGAAATAAAAATATGCAATGAAACATTTGCATCCAATTCTTCAAGCTCTAAGGTCTAACATACATCCATGTTCTCTCTCACATTGTTACATGTACTTTCACCTGCATACATGCAGGCATACACATCCAACTTTAGTTCAGTAACAGAATTGAAAGACTCAGAAAGAGGGTGAAGATTTTCAAAGATCATACTGCAAAGTGACTGATTATTAATTTCAGAACCTGTTTTGAAAGCCAGATCTTGCCCTGCCTTGTAAGTACCTGAGACAGGAGTCAGAAAACCATAGCCCTTGAGCCATAATTAGATTGCCACCTGTTTTTGTAAATAGTTTGATTGGCACTCAGCCTGTGACTAGGGGGCAGCTCTATGTTGCTGCCATGTCAGTTACTGTTTCTATCTGGATCATACTCTGCTTCTTGAGATCAGCTGAACCCAGGTAAGCTCCAAACTAGAAGACCATGTCCTCAAGAAAATCATACTGTGAGAAGATTAAAATACTGTAAGAAATGATGCAAGAATAAGGTGATTGAAAAGTCATTGTGGCTAATGTTTGCACTGTACCCACTGAAGGCAACTGAAAGGCTGGAGAAAGACGACTTCTTAAAGAAATTATTAAAGGTGCAAAGTACACACTCAGAATTAGCTCCTATGACCCCTTTCCAATGCTAAGAAGCAGTTGTGCCATCATGGGATTCCTTACTCCTTTCTAATACTGTTACTTGCTTCCTAGAATTATTCTTTACCTTAGAAGAGACCAGCTCTATCCTTAGACACGACAAATCTCAAACCTCCCCTTATGTGAGATGAGATGACCAGAGGCTGTAGAACTTGAAGCCCTGCCCCACCCTCTGCTGTCTGATATTCCTGAAGGCACTGGTAAGCCCATCCATTGTTTGACCACCATGTGTCCCATGAGAAAGTCGTGGTGTATACAGTGTAAGTGCTTATACTGATTAAAATTTTTTAATTTGAATTAACTGAGGCTTTTGTGCAATGTTTTAGTCTCTGTATTCCCAACTAGCCGGGACTTGGGAATACCTGTGTCTTTATCCTTTGCATGTAGAACTTAAGAAGGTAGGTGAAGGAGAGCCTTTTCACCAGCATCTTAAATGAAGAGAACTTCTTGAGGAATAAAAAAAATTGAGAAATAGGCCAACCTGGGCTACCTGAGACCCTATCTCAAAAAGAAAGAGAGCTATACTAGATCCCAGATAGCAATTTGTTCAAAGGAGGTAAGATAAAAGTGTGATTGGGACTAGTGGCTGGTTAGATGGTTGATAGGTTTGTTGTTTGGGAGTGCTGAGGATAGAATCCAGGGCTTCGCACATAGAGGCAATTGCATTATCGCTGAGCATTTTACATCCTAGCCATTAGCCCAATACAATTTTTACTTTATTTATTTATTTATTTATTTATTTATTTATTTATTTATGTGCAAGTGTGTGTGTAGAGGTCAGAGGAAAACTCTTATAGCCCCAGCTCACCTGGAGCTCGCTATGTAAACCGGGCTGGCCTGGATCTGCTTGCCCCCAGAATGCTGGCATCTACCACCATGCCTGGCCCAGTACTAATTCTTTTTTTAAAAAAATAAATAATAGGCTGGGCGTGGTGGTACACGCCTTTAATCCCAGCACTCGGGAGGGAGAGGCAGGTGGATCTCTGTGAGTTCCAGGCCAGCCTGGTCTCCATAGCGAATCCAGGCCAGCTAGGGCTACAGGGAGACCCTGTCTCAAAAAGACCAAAAATAAACAAACAAACAAATAAATAAATAAATGTAAATAATAAAACTTTTTTAAGAAAGAAAAGAAATAAGCTACACTGGAGTCTGGGCATAATAAACCAAGAAAAGAAAAAAATCTTTACCAGTAGTAATAATAAATTGGAAAAGAAAAAGGAACATGTGAGGGCTGCTGTGTCCGGAAGGGTTTGGGGTCATCCCTCTCCCTGACAGAATTCCCACCTTCCCTCCTAACCCTCTGGAGCCATAGGGCACTGTGTGATGAGAGATTTGCCCTTGGAAAGTAGTAGCTTTTTTCCCTGTTCTACAGAGGTACTGGTTTAATTTTGTTTAGAACCCCTGCTTTTAATGAGAGGATCTTGAACAGTTAGCAAATATGTTTTTCTTCAATCAGTGTCCGTATAAAGGTTAAACATATAATGACAGTTTCTCTGCAGTGAAGGTGGTATACATTTCTCCATCCAAATCAAATTCACTTAGGAATCTGACTGCCAGCTCTTAACAAAAATGCACACAGCATATAGAGGAGCTGGAAACACCTGTAATTCCCTGTTGTTTCATGTGTTAGTTTACAAGTTAATATATGAACAGACCACAGTAATTCTGTGAGCAAGCTCAGCTTCCAGCAGCAATTTCTTTTCATGAGTGTAATGTGGCTGATCTACTTGGTCTAGATGATTCAAAGTTTGAGTCATCAAAACATACAACTTACAAGAACTGTATATGGGATAAACACTTCAGTAGGTAGAAATACCCCCCTGCCCCCCCCCAGTGATGAAACAGACTTTTTGCAGTCCTTATTGAAATACTAAAAATGTCATGACATGAAAATGAAATTTGTACACTGTGTGTACTAGTATATTGCTGACAATATAAAATTGTATTTTAGCTGTGGTAATATGGCCATGTCTCATACTTAGAAACTGAACTTAAAATTTTTCCCATGGTTTACTTCAGATTTGATGCAGGAGAAAGTGGGTAGAGGTTTAAAGAAAAGAAGATTACAGTGGGAATGAATTCATGGGGGATCAGGAGACTACATCTGTGGTGTCAATAATTGAGCTGTAGTGGCCACACATTAAACCACATACTGAACACGTAAGGTGTACAGTTTACTTACTACATATTTAAATCTTAAAACAGTCTTAAAACACTAAAAAGGTAGCCATAGTCACCCAGCTTTCTAAAAAGACTTCTGTCAGTTTTCACAATAACATGGGACTCCTAACCCCTACCCTAGAAATACATATGTTAAAAGATATCTCTTGGGGCTGGAGAGATAGCTTAGTGATTAAGAGCACTGACTGCTCTTGCAGAGGACCCAGGTTCAATTCCCAGCACCCACATGGCAGCTACAAACCATCCTTAGCTCCTGTTCTAGGGGAACCTGAAGCCCTCTTTTGACCTCCGCAGTATTGCATAACGTGGGTGCACTCACGAACATGCAGGCAATACACTCATAACATAAAAAAAATAAAATATTTTTTAAAAGATGTCTCTATACCATATACTTCAAAGATTTGAGGGGAAATTGGCCTCCATTTAGGAGAGGCTAGATTTTTTAATTACTACATTTGTGTGTGTGTGTGTGTGTGTGTGTGTGTGTGTGTGTGTGTGTG
>NW_008357493.1:2028176-2038176 GCF_000622305.1 Nannospalax galili
TAGGAGTTGATTCCTCTGTGGGTAATTGAACTTGGGTTATTAAGCTTGGCAGCAAGTACCTTTACGTTCTGAGCCATCTCACTGGCCCTCCCCAGAACAACCTACTTTTTAAACATTTCCAATCATTTATTTGTAGTCAATTTCCATTCCTACCCCTTTTCCAAAACAAACTATGACCTTTTCTGTCACAATTTTGAATTTTCTAGAAGTGTTCTATAAGTGGGATGAAAATATGTGCAGTCTCTTAGACTTGGTGCTTGGTGTAATATTCTAGAGTTTTGTCCACACTGCAGGCCAGTTGTGCTAATTCTTTTTCTCTACCAAGTAATGTCCTGTGATACATTGACATAGAAACAGCCACATTCTGTTTGTCCATCTACCAGTTGATGACTATTTGTAGTTATTGGGGGAAATATTTTAAAATATGTATTGTTTACTGGACTTTTTAATGTAAGAAACTGGCAAACTGTTTTCCAACATAGCTATACCATTTTAAATTCTCACTGGCAAAGTGTGAAAGTTGCAGGTGTTTTACATCCTTATCAGTACTGAATATTGTCACCTTAGCCAGTTAGTGCTTGTGTTATAATATCTCTGATGTTAATAAATAATGAGCTTATTGGACATTTGTGTATCTTGGGTGAAGCCTCTTCCAAATTTTTGTCCACTCTTCTTTACTTGGATTGTGTTACTGGGTAGTAGGAGTTCTTCATGTATGTCGGACACAAGCCCTTTTTATATCAGCATTTGTGAAATAATTTTCTCCTCATATGTTTCTTCATCGTGTCTTTTTAAAAACAAGATTTTTGATGTTGATAAAGGTCCAGTTGCAACATATTTTTAATTTATAAGTTGTACATTGTGGGTAATGTCTAAGACATCTTTGTCTAATCCAAAGCAACAAGGATTTTACCTGGTTCTGTTGGGTTTTGTTTTATGTATAAAATATGACAAGATTCAAGGGCAGATGGGTGTTTACAACTATTCTTGCATCCATGGTTTAAAAGACTACTTTCCCATTGAATGACCATAACACCTTTGTGAAAACTGGTTGACTGCAAGTGTGGATCTATTTCTGAACTCTGTTTTGTTCCATTGATCCCATGACTATCCCATGGTGCTGTCAACTGACAGACCTGGAACTTGGAATCCTCCTGCCTCAGCCTTTGGAGTAGCTAGAATTGCAAGGCCTCCACCATTAGGTCTGGCCTTACTCTTACTTTTCAAGAAGTTTTTGAATCTTGAAATGAATTCTTAAATTGTGAGTTCTTAAATTTTAATCTTATCCAGTCAGCAAAACTCATGGGTGTTTTGTTTTGGGCGTTTTCATGGTAGTGGTGGTGGTGGTGGTGGTAGTTTTGTTCCCTTTTGGGTTTTCTGAGACAGGGTCTGCCTATAGCCCCAGCTGGCCTGGAACTCACTACATCCACCTCAAAGAGATCCATCTGCCTCTGCCTCCTAAGTGCTGAGGATTAAAGGTGTGTGTCACCACAGTCAGCTCAATTCGTGAGTATTTTACATACCCATCACCACACCAAAGGCCTGGGACACTCGTTTTAAGATTTATGTATATGAATGTTTGCCTGCATGCTTGTATGTGCACCACATGCATACCTGGTACCCTACAGAGGCCAGAAGAGGTCATTAGAACCCCTGGAGCTGGAGTGACAGGGTGGTGTTAGCTGCACTGTGGGTGCTGGGAACTGAACCCAGGTCCTCTACAGGAGCAGTAAGTGCTCTAAACGCTGAGCCACCTCTCCAGCCCCAACATTTGTTTGTTTTTGTTGTTTGGGTTTCGGTTTTTGGTTGGGGGGTTGGTATTTGAGATGGGTCTCACTGTGTAGCTTTGCTATGTAGGCCAAGTTGGACTTGAACTCACAGAGATTTGCCTGCCTCTGCTTCCTGAGTTCTGGGATTGAACATGTGTACTACCATGCATGGCAACACACATTCTTAATAGGGAGTAGCAACCAAATCTTTGAAATTACGTGTAGAATGCTAATTTAGCCCTTAAATTTATAGAAAATTAGATTTACAGGTAACTTGAAATTTCACATCTTAAAATATCAATATGTATTAATATTAGCAACTAATAGAATTTATGTCAATTGTCACATCTTTAAAATATTTGATTTTATAAGCAAGCCTTCCCACTAGATTCTTGAGTATTTTGGCACCTCTTGGCCTTTTCATTTTTGTGCAGTTGTAATCTACAAGATGAACTAATTTTGCAAGGATGTATATTGGGTTTTGTTAAAGATTTATTTTTACTACTTTTTTAAATGATGTGTATGTATGTGTCTGTGTGTGGGTATGCGCATACATCCCAATTCCCCTGGAGCTGGAATTGTGAACTACCAAATGTGGGAGCTGAGAACTAATTCAGGTCATCTGGAAGAGCAGTAAGTGCTCCTAACCAGTGAGTCATCTCTCCAGCCTCTAGAATGTATGTTGGGATTTTGACGACTTCACATAATCTGTTGGTCAATTTGTAGAAAATTCACATCTTTGAAATTTCTTCCAGTGCACAAATTTGATCTTTATTTTTTCTCAAATACTGCTTTAAGTTTGCATAGAATTCTAGCATACCTGTTAATAGACTTAGTCCTAAGTGTTTGATACTGCTATTGTAAGTAATTTTCCAAGTATTTCTGCCTAGAGTATATAAAGAATATTGAGCCTTTTAGGTCTGTGGGCTGGCAGGATAGCCTATAGGCCTCACCTAACCAAAGTCTAGTTTTAAAGAGTGATTAACTTTGTATAAATCATTGTAAAAGAAAAAATATCTTAAAGGAATATGTGTTCTAAAGAAACAGTATGTGGCTTACTAAACCTAAAATATTTATTATGCTGGCCCAGCATCATCACATCCATGAATATTGTAGTTTTTATTAAAATTTGCACATTCTGTTTGTTTCCTTTACCACCTAAGCTAAAATCACCAGAAAAAAATGATTTAAAAGGTAATGGTAGCCAGAATTTTGTTTTCCCCGTCTCAGAAGAGAAATTTAACCCTATAATTTCATTATGGGAAAGAGGGTATTGCGTGTTCATGTGTGTGCACGTGCTATGGAAGCACTGGGTATCTTGAGGGTTTTTATTGCACGTGTTCATGTGTGTGCACATGCTATGGAAGCACTGGGTGTCTTCCTCATTTACTGACCACCTTACTCCTGTGTTTTTTTGTTTTTTGTTTTTTTTTCCCTGTTCCCCCAGCAGACTTAGAACTCACCATATAGAGCATACTGGCCTCACTTTCACAGATCCACCTGCCTCTGCCTCCCAAGTACTGGATTAAAGGGATATACCACCACACCCAGCCCTAAAGAATTTTTTTAAAGAAATATATGTGGGTCTGCATGAGTGTATGTGTAGGTACATGGGTCTGTGGTTCACTGAGGCCAGAAGAGAGCGTCAGAGCCTTCAGAGCTGGATTTACAGTCATTTGCTGGATGCCTGACTTGTTATATGGGTGCTGGAATCTGAACTCCAGTCCTCATGATACACAGCAAATGCTCATAGCGGCTAAGCCGTCTCTCCAGCCCCTCTAGAGAAGTTCTTAAGATGTTAATGGTTTCCTCATTCCAGCAGTTTGCATACTTTTCAGTTTTAGTTCATTATATCTTCTCCCCACTACAAAGTCTGAATAAATATTCAAACTACAATATGTCAACCATGATGGTGCACACCTGTAATTGGAAGACTAAGTTCAAAGTCATCCTGGGCTACATACACAGTGAGACCCTGTCAAGCCCAGTGTCAAAAGTTATGACAAAAGTATATTGGCACGTGTAAAATCTGGACTCTACAACAGCAAGAGCAAGGAGAAATCCACTTGTTCGTGAACCTATTTATGTAAAATTTATTAAACACCTGAGGATTTTGGAAATCAACAAAGCTGCTTTCATGTTTGTTATACTCTATAGATAGACTGACGAGGCCATCTAGCTACTTTAGAAAGTTGTTGTATATCATGAGTTTCAGTTACTCTTAACTATACATGTGGTTGCAGTGCACTGCCTTCTCCATCTCATAAAAGAAATCTGTCAATGCAACTTCTAACACAGCCTCAGGGATACACTGATGTTTTGAAAGGCTCCTTACATGTCAGTCCCATTTTAGTATCCCTTTAAAAAGTTTGACTGATGACTCTGGATATTCAGCCAAGAGTGTTGTATCAAAATTTTGCTTGAATTTACCTAAAAATTCATAATCGGTGCTGAATCTGAACTTGTTTGCCCAAAGCACCACGGTGCCCGGCTGGGAAAGGTACACCATGGTGGTGAGCAGCTTGTCCAGGAAGTAGTGGTGGTAGACCACATCAGAGGCCAGGATGTAATCGTAATAAAAAGTTGACTTAGGGAAGTTCTGATCCAGGTCTTTCCCCCATACCAGTTCTTTCACTTCAGGCAGATGAGCTGTGCATTCCAGTGTGTTTTTTAAAAGATTGTATTGAAGGTTTCCTAGAACATCGGGCAAATCCGTAGCTGTGACTTGGGCTCCTAAGAGGAAGAGAGAGAGCAATAATTGCCTGGAGACATTTGGCCAGCCATGTTATCCTTTACTTAAGGAGAAACAAGGAATATATAGGTTTCTCAACTTTGCCTCCACTGGCATAGGCTGAGCATATTGACATAATTAAGTTCCCTATTATGGTCCTGACCTGAGCTCTCTGAAGATGACTGGCACCTTCTCTGGTCACCACACATTTGATGTCGGTGCACACCAACTCAAACCTCTGTTCCCTCTGTGAGTATCAGAGGGATTCAATGTCAGAACTTTGGGCTCTCAGCTTCCTCGCATGGAGACTAGGTGGATTGAAGGAGTTGTTTGACCTCTCCAAGAAGTTATCTCTGAATAAGTAATGATTTCTGCCATATGACATTGGGGGATATTAAACAAAATGGCCAGTCTAATCCACACACAGCCTGTCAGATAGTAAGGACTTGGTATCACTGTCACATTAGAAAAGTTTTGAATCAAGAGCAGGAAGGAGTAAACAGACCTAAAATACTGGCCACAATGGAAACAAGGCCTGGTCCAGCACCAATTTCAAGTATTTTAGCATCTTGAAGATTTAATTCTTCTGAATGTTCCTCCAAATACTGGCACAAAGCTGTAGCCTAAAAGACATTAACAACAATTTTCAACTGCAATGTCAAACAAGTTGGGACCTCCCCGCTACACCTAGAGTTGAACAATAAAAAATGTTACTAAATATTTTCACCATACTAAGTGTTCATAAGAACCAAAGTAGCCAGAAAGTGGCTCACACCTGCAGTCCCCACATGTGGGAGGCTGAGCCAGTCTGAGCTACAGTGTGACCCTGTGTCAAAAAACAAAACCTAGCGTAGTGGCACACACTGGAGGCAGAGGAAAGCAGACCTCTGTGAGAGCGAGCCAGCCTGGCCTACATAGAGGCCAGCTGGGGCTACAGGAAGACCCTGTCTCAAAAAGGACCCTCCCCCCCAAGAAAAGGTACTCAGTGCCACAATGCCGTAATATATGTACTTCTGCAGTATGAATAAATTCCACCTAAAGAACTGGAGAGACAGATTCGTAAAATTGCTTCTGTCATATCTGACTATCTCAAAAAGAGAAAAGGAGCAGTTAACTCAGCTCTTATGAATCAGGGAAATAGGGGCTGTCATCTCCAATGCCCAAGTTACCTAAACTTGAACACCTTTCTCCCAGCTCTTTTTACCAAAATTCAGGTTAGTTGGGACTGTTACATTGGACAGTTTTCCCTTTTGCTTTTTATCTTAAGTGACTAAGAAACACTGTCAGTGCAGTAGTATCTCTCAAACTCCAATGTCTCCGATGTCCTGAGTAGCTTGTTAAAGATGCAGACCAGCTTCTGGAGGTCGGGGTGTGCCTCTGCATCCCGCATGTCTAGATCAGCCCTGGAGACTACCGCGCCCTAACTATCTACAAAGAGACACTGGACAATTAATTTGCATTGACTCACAAAGTGTTATGTCAATGAAATGTCAACTAGCAATGCCTTGGAAGCAACTAGAGTTAATCATAAGACAGTGACAATCCCTGTATACATAGGCCAAGGTCGAGCATGCAAACATAAATGAAAGGCATTGAGCTGGATAGTTTGGACTCCACTTACTATCGTGGATCTAGGCAGGAGGTGATCTGTCAGGGAGCATTCCCAGACATGCCACGCTCACCATCTCCAGCAAATCAACTTAAGGTACTTCACTCCATACTGTGTTCATGTTGACTGGATAATGATCTGTGCTGTCAAGGTACATTGGTGGCAGGGCTAAGGGCATGTAAACCAGTTGTAAACTGCTGTGGATTAAGTGACATAAAGGAGACCAGGTGGGGCAGGGAAGAATAGAGGCCACTGGGAAATCAGGGCCTCCTTTCTGATACAGGAAGAGGTAAGCCAGTGAGGAAAGATGGGGAGAGGCCTTTGAGGTGAGAGTAGCAAGTAGCAAGAAGGAGTTCTTTGTTAAGGGGAGGGTTCTTATGTGGGCCTTTGATAGAAAGTGTCACCTAGAGTGGTTCTGAGAACATACACTATAAGCGGTCTTGTGAATATGGCTGAACGTCCTTCTGAGGTAGCCCTGCCCCCCCACCGACATGTAAGTGCCTTTGGAGGCTAAGGCTTCTTCAAGCATAGCTATGATTGTTGACATTCCAAATCCCTCACTCTTTATCCCGTCAAGCAAACTGTGCAGTATTTTTTTTTCATGGACAGCTGCACAGAAAACACAGATTTCCCATTTTGCATACACTTCATATAATTGTCTGAAACAGAGGTCCCAAGAAAGGCTGATTTGGTGTGTGACACATTGAAACCTTTGTATTCCTAATACCTGTTACTACAATTATCTGTGTGCTGGATGTATTGGATTAGGAAACTGGAAGGTTTGGTATTTTCAAACTCCTTGTTAGGGAAAAGACAACCCTTGCTAGGAGGAAATCCTATTCATGCACTCAGAGCCTACTCTTCAGGTAGAGGGCAGAGCCTGAGACCAAAAGCCTTGGCAGCTCTCCTCCCTTTCACTTGCCACCACTCCCCAGGACCATTTGGAGAATCCCATGGAACCCCTGTTCATCACTGCTCGTGCGTCACAGAGCCTCTATCACAACTCCCCAGCCAGTGTATATGTACCACTAGGATAGTTTTCAGAAATACAGTCACAAACCCCCTCTCCCCTAACAGTCTTGAATCAGAATCTTCAATCTCAGTGCAACTCAGAAGGCCTGGGATGTTCTGCTCTTGAGCCTTTCTAATCTGGTAGACAGTCTTGGAGAGGAAAGATCAGTAGTACTTGGCCCCAGAGTACCGCAGAGTAAAGGTTTACCAAGTCTGCTGAGACCTCACATCCTCAGCTGTGAGATAGGTAAGAATAATGTTATATCACTAAGTACAACTAATTTGGGCCTAGGGGCAGTGCCTCATGTAATTGTCACAACCATGTGAGCAACCAGACATTACCATTATTAGCCCACAATTTAAATATGGAAATGAAAGCTGGACGAATGACTGCCCATAATCACACAGCCTGAGGATATGGACCTTGGTCTGTTTCAATACCATCTTCATAGGCTCTTTGCAGGGGAAATGAGAGGCAGAGTAATGATTCCTGAATGTCTCCTGAAGTATCCACCATCTACCTTGGGAAAGAGGTATAAAATGAATAGCTGAGACTGCTATTTATCTAAACGATAAATTCTTGATTTTTTTTAATGGTTATATCAGTTTTGCATTCTATTTCCAATGTGGTCAGTTTTATGCCACACAAAAATAATGTTTCAAGAAATATTTCTTAGGACTGGGGGTAGCTGAGTGGTGGAGCACTTGAGGCCGTAGGCAGGAAAGGAAGTAGGGGGAGGATTTTGCTTCAAGCCAAATTAGTGCTGCTGGAGGAAATGCTGTGTCTGTTGAACCAGCAGCATAGCACCAGCCGCTGGTGGACCACATTATCATCCATCAGTTTGAGAAACCACAGAAGGTGAAAAATCACATGGCCAACTGTCCAAGGCAACACATATATAAACTCTTATCTCCAGAAAGCAGATATCACATCGTAGCAGTTCTCACCCCTGGCCACACCACCGCACCATAACTCTCTATGGATTCTTGGATGATGATCTTCTTGCCTGCAAATTGATAATGCTCCTGTGTATAGCTGGCATACTCTGTAGGAACGAATTTCTGGAGGCTATGAAGAGATGATGCTATCTTGTCAGACTCTATGAAGAAAAATAGCACAAGTCTCAATAAGTAGGATAGATGAAGCAACCTTTTCCCTAATGGAGAGGGCCACCATCAACAGGAATGACAGTAAACAAAAAACTGAATCATAAGGGGTAATGGGGCATGGATCAGATGTGACATTTTATAATATGGCAAAATGATAAGGGATGATCTTGGCCTTTATTTAGGAGAGGACAGAAGAGGTGGTGATCTGTTCCCATTCTGTGTTTTAATGCCAGGAGACAGCTATGTTGCCAACAACATGGCCCATAGGAGAACTAGGTACACATGCATCCAGCTATTTTTAGGTCTTGAGGTAATGTAGCATTCCCACATGTTGGCTAGAAAGTGTTCCTGAAAGTCTTCCCATAACTACCCCTCAAAAGGCACAGGCCACCCACAGCCAAACCGGCTCCCCAGGCCTGGAGAGGCTGTCAGCTGAATCCTAACTATTAAATTACTACTGCTTTAAATACTCCTTTAACCCATGACCCATGATAGCAGCTCTCAAATGTCATGTAAAATGAGGGAGAGAGCACACAAGGCTGGCATCATGCAATCAAGATCATTATAGGTTTTCTGGAGTTTAAGAAAAGTAGTGAGTGAGGTGAAATGTCAGGATTGAAAGGATGAAGATGCTGAACCCATGCAGCAGCAGTCATCACTGATCAGGAACAAGGTGGTACCAGCAGTGAGGGGCTGGGGGTTGGGGTGAGGGGGTGGGGTCAGCTTTATCTGCATGGCCCTTGGCATTGTGGCCTGGGGTAAGACTAGATCTTGACAGGAACAGGATCAGGGCTCTAGGAAATATCAGAGAGAGCAGTCAGTGAACATTTGGTGTCTGTCACAGCAGCCACAGCAGAAGAGGAAAGAGGTGAGCTTGGGAGGAACCCTATTCAGTTCCCTCGAGAGCAGCTCCTTCCTCGACTTCATGTGACAATGACTGTTGAATAGAATTAATGTTGGACTTGTAGATTATACATCTGCTGTGTTTTCACTTTTATTTCCTAGAAATTCATAGTTGTATTTTAGGAAGGTATCAGTCTGAGGCACTTTAGGAACTGGTCCTGACCACAGTGGGGGTGCAGTGAGTCATTTGTAAATTAACATAGGATACCCTTGCCTTCCCCATTGTCAGTTGTTAGCAAGCAGGTGGTTCCAATTTCTATCACTCAAATAGAACTTTTGCCCTGACCTAAAAGGTAAGCTTCAATGAGCTTGCAAGAACCAGGTCATCAAGAGCTAACTCTATCCTGAGACTTTGTCCTTTCCTGTCACATGCAGTGTAGGGTTGCCTTCACCAGAGGAGACCACAGCCTTCACCTGCTTCGTGTTATGGGAAGTTACTGCCCCATCTTTATGAATGATTGAAGAAGTCCTAGACTCCTACCACAGGGCTGCCAGGCCAGCTCTGAATCTGGTTGCGTGAGACAGAAGGCCAAAGAACACACAGTGGGGCATGTCCTACCCCCAGCCCTCACAGAGGAAGAGATTGATTCACAGGGTTCAATAAGTGCCCTTCCTGTGTGTGAATTCCCCACTGGCACTAACATTTCAAATGGCAGCAGCGCCCAACGTGTGGTATGCACTCCACAGATGGGAGACAGAAGGAACCTGGAGAGTGCGCCTGATCATAGTGAAATGCAGTAACATGACTAACAATGAGAGTTCTTAGTTTTAGTTGATCTTTGTTTTTAACATACTCTACTTTTTATGTTAACCTAACTTCAATTTTAATATGGATACACACACATACACACACACACACACACACAC
>NW_008357493.1:2039388-2059381 GCF_000622305.1 Nannospalax galili
AAGCATATAAATAGTTTTATGTAAGACCTGAAATTCTGCAAAGGTAGAAAAATATGTTTACTGCACTTTAGATATTTTCAATTATTATGCCTAGGGCAGACTGATTTAAGGCAATCAGATTTTAGAGACAGTTACATTTTATGTAAACGATTCAGTAAAAATAGGTAGCATCCTCACTGGCACAGTTGGGATGTATTTTTATCACTTTAAATGACTGGAAATGGCTCTTACAACCTTGGTTGTGTCTATTATTTATTTGCTTCCGAATCCATCCCCAGACATGCCACTCTAAACCGCTATCTCATCAGGAGAAAATGCCTCCGGCGGACAGGGATCCACTGTAGGAAGAAGCTGCCAGGAGTGCGTTTGGGAGAAAAGTAGAAACAAATCTAAACTGTTTTTGCTGTCCTAGAAGTTCTTCTTTCAAACAGAGAGCACTCTCAGACAGACAGATACAGTGGCAGAGCCGTCGTTTACCTGCTGGGGGTCCCGCGGTGGCCTCCTCGGGCGGAGCCCCCTGCCCCGCCCCTAACCAGCTCGGGTGCGGGGGCTGCTGGGCTTCTGGAAGACACCGATCCATAGAGCCTGCAGAGAGGGACGATAAGCATCAGACTCAGCCTCGTCGGGCTTCCAGAAGGCACAGCTTATCGCCTTGGCGTCTGCTGAGTTGAGAAGAACCGCTGCTTGTCAGCTTAATTCTTTGGCTGAGCAAGGTAGCTACCCAAGAAGCTAGTTCTGCAGAGCAAGATGCAGCCCAGGAGCCGACAGAAAGGCAAAGTTGGAGCAGGTGCGCGTGGAACAAACGCCGCTGATCAGGAGCCTTCAGCAAGCCTTTGTTTCGCCCTTGCCATTCTCTGTTACGACCGAGTACTAAGTTTTGGGGGTTTTAATTATTTCAGATAACTTAGGAACAGAATTTCAATAACGAAAGGCTGTCCAAAATTGGATGCCGTTGGGGGCGCTTGTGGACTGCGGGTTAATGGAACCAAGGATAAGAAGCAGGGCTTTGGGGCGGCCTCCAGGCTGCTCTCCTTTCATCTGATGCTTTGCTGGAACACAGCGCTGGGCTCCATCCAGGAGACAGTTCTGGCTCCCCACTCAGTACCTGGCAGTCCACTGGTCAACCCAGGGCCCATTTCCTCATGGGCAGAAAGGGCATAATATCTCAGCTCACAGGGCAGTAAAGCAGTGAAAGAGACTGCTAAAGCCCAGAAAAGCCCTGATTTGCAACGAGAGAATTGCCCAGGGACCACTGATAGGCATCAGAGCACAAGGTCTGAGGCTGGAGGCGTCGCACTTGGTGTTTGCCAAGTGCCCTTCTGAAGTGGATACTGTCATTTCACTCAGAGAGAGTAAAAGCCAGCTCTACAGACTTTATTGATTAAATATTTGGAGAGGAGTAAGGCAAAATAGAAACAATGAAAAGCTTGCATGCACTAGGAATGTTTACCCATTCATCAGCTTCAAAATTTCCACACTCCATGTTAGATTTCCAGCTACCTGGGAGGCTGAAGGCAAGAGGATCGCAAGTTCAAGGCCAGCCTGGACAGCATAGAAAGACTGTGTATCAAAATAAAAAGAGCTAGAAAGGTTAGTGGTAGACCACTTACTTGCCTTGAATGCACTAGGCCATGTTCAATATAGATGACAGAGCCAGGAATCTGAGTGGACACCAAGCTGTGACCCACACTGCCCAGGAGGTAGGGCTGGCCTGAGCTGTCTTGGTTCCACTGTGGTTTTCCTTAAATGACACCTAGTGTTCAATGTATATTAAGTCCTTGCTGTACAGTGGCATCTCTGATCTTTCAGCAAGCTTCACATAGTTTTCCTTGTCTGTCTTTACCATCCTGGGTTTATTACAATGCACAGAAGCTGCCCTGTTCTGCTATTTTAGTTACTGAGGCTGATAACCAGGCTACCTAGCCAAAGCACTAACTTCTGAGCTTGCCTAAAAACCAACATCACATCCAACCACTTGGACATGGGATTGCCCCAGTAAATAACCACTCCATTCAGGCAGCATCTGTAACTTTACTCAGTACCTACAGAGACTGTGTGCCCCTGGGATCTCTACACACACAAGGGGATGCCAAGGAAATGAGACTGTGTGTGTGGAATGTGGCTCTAGCACCAAATCAAGTTATTACCCCAATTCTCCAACTCACCAAGCCAGCCAAGAGTGTTCCACTGGTCTGTGCTTCACAGGAGGATCTTTCCCTTGGAAATTTTTGTTTCTTTTTTTAATTTTTTTTTTCCAGTTTTTCTGTAGCTTCCACCTTTAGGGAAAAAAGCAGACTGATTATTGTGAGGCTTACAAAAGGCCCTTAGTGTACATGTCTCAGCAATGTGGTAAAAAACCTGTGTTTGAATGTTGACCCTGCTGTGTACAATTCACACTGAAAATGCAGCTACTGGTGACACCTACATCAAAGAGGCACTGCTAGAGGTAATGCAGCAAAGCCTCTCACATATGCAATCCCCACTGGTGTTACCACCTCCGAAACTACAGAGTGGACACACAGTATGACCACCTCCATGGTTATGGAGTGTGCACAGTATGACCCCCTCCAGGGCCACACAGTGGGCACACAGAATGACACTGTATCAGAGTACCATCACCAGGGGATGCCACCTATGTAATCTAAGACATATCTTTATTTTTCAAGCAAGGAAAGGAGAATTCCTTTCAAAGACAAGGTGATACTTTGGGAAACCAAGTGACTCCCTCCCCATGATTGCTATTGATGTGAGAAATCTGTTTTTCCCAAAGACAGCTGTGTCTTGAAAATCAATCTATTGGTCAACTGCTACAATTAGTGTCTGACATATATTAGTGCTTATTATTAATTAAAGACTCTGACCTTTCTTAAAGCAGCTCCTTGTTATTACCCCCAAACTATCAGCTTAAACATGCCTTTACCTTACGAAGAGAAGCGATTCATGGTTTGATGTACCCTCTAGTCCCCAGTATTTATATAGGTCTTCACTTGAAAGGATTAGCTTTTTATGAACAAAAGCCAGCCAGTGGAAATTCAAGTTATTTAGGGTAGCATTACCCAGAGTACTCAAAGATACATTTCTCTCTCTCTCTCTCTCTCTCTCTCTCTCTCTCTCTCTCTGATCCAACACACATAGAGCCCTTGCAACATAAAATGGAATGTCCCCCAAAGATCCAAAATATCATTAACGAAGAACAGACACTTGCTCTGTGGTATCTGGTTGCTGAGAGGCGAGTTGAAGTGTAGACTTCTGTTTCACTTTTAAAAAGGGGGAGGGCAGAGGAGGTGGGGAATGAATGGGAACAAAATATAGTGACATATGTATGGAAATGTCATCATAAAACCCAACATTTTACTAACCTAAAAATAATTAATTAAAAAAAGTGTAGCTTGAGTGGTTGGGGTTTCACACAGGCTGCAAACTTTGTTCCTGTGGTTCAAGGAAGAGGCGGGCCTGCCGCAGACACTGCCCAAGATGCTGAGCCTAGCAGCCAGGAATAACAGAGCCTCTACCCAGAAGAAGGGCAAGTGGCTTCCAAGAAGAAAGGAAGACATCTGTCCACTAGAAGGGACGTGAGTCACAGCTTGAAGTTGCATTCAGAGTGTTTTGTAGAGGCAGAAGGAATAGAACCTCAGAAAGGCTCTTCCTAGAAAAAGTACACTATTGTGTTACTCAACTGAAGAGAGAGCACAGTCAAAAGTGAAAGAAGAAAACCCTGCTCATTTATGAAGCACAGGAGCTCTTAAAATAGAATCCAGGTCATGGAAAGTAAAGCTGCTAGCAAATGAGACTTAATGAATTATTCTCTCTTATGAACAGAATGAACAACCATTTAATCTGAGTACACAGAAAAGCCAATGTTTATTTTTCTATCCGACCTTAGTACTCATTTCTCTACCATCATCATCATCACTGTTGTACTTTAAATCACGTTCTCTGAACTCAGGACCCTTACCTGCTTTGCTGAGGTCAGAAACCTGCTGTATCTTTTTTCTCATGATTTGGGGGAGGGGTGGTGGTAGGAGGCAGGGCACCATGGCATTTTCCCAACTTTGTTAATCTAACGCCTTCTTCTTCCCAGTGGGTCCCCTTCTGTAACTACACCTGTGTTTCTGTCACTTATTTCTACCAGATGCCACCATCCCTATCAGAAATAGTAACAACACAATTATCACAATTGAATTTTAAAAATATAAGGAGGCCTGGGTGTGGTGGCACAAGCCTTTAATCCCAGCACTCTGGAGGCAGAGGCGGTTGGACCCCTATGAGTTCAAGCCCAGCCTGGTCTACATAACAAGTTACAGGCTAGCCAGGACTATTAAGTGAAACCCTTCCTCAAAACAGGCAATGAAACTTTAGAAAAACAAGTTCATGGTGGTACACACCTATGATTCCAACTATTTGGGAGGCTATGGCAAGAGGATCAAAAATTAGAGGCCAGCCTGAGCAATTTAGGAAACATTCCAAAATAAAAACAAAGTAAAAGAACTGGTGATGTCGTAGAGCACTTGCCTAGCTTGTCAATGCCCTGGATTCCATTCCTGTAATTGCTCAAAAAATTTTTTTAAAAAAGTGTTTTTAATCTGATTGTTGTGCATATGGAGGTGAATATACAACACATTCACTCTAAAAGCCTCTAAATGAAGAAGAGAAAGAGAAAAATTATATACATAATAGCTATCAAGAAGAGATAGCTATGAGGCTGGAGAGATGGCTCAGCAGTTAAGAGCACTGGCTGCTCTTGCAGAGGACCCGGGTTTGGTTCCCAGCACCACCATGGTGGCTAACAACTGTCTGTAATTCCAATTACAGGGGATCCATCACCCTCTTCTGACCTCCACGTGCATTGCATGCATGGATGTACTTACATACACTACATTAATTTTAAATGTAAAAAAGAAAAGATAAACTGGGCATGGTGGCCCACACCTTTAATCCCAGCACTCAGGAGGCAGAGGCAGGCGGATCTCTGTGAGTTCAAGACCAGACTGGTCTACATAGTGAGTTCCAGGATAGCTGGGGCTACAGGGAGACCCTGTCTCAAAAAGACCAATATCCCATCAAAAGCCATCAATCTAGTCCACTTAGGATTTAGATTTCTTCAGATTCTCTTTAAATTGTACATATTGGTCTACACACCTGTCCACTTTAAATTTTATGTTGTTAGTTTCATAGCAGCTTTCCACCCAGCTGAAATAATCTTGAAAGTTGATTCTGTCCTGTTTGGTATCTTTACTTGCTTGAGTCAGCTGTAGATTTGGTAATTCTGCCACTTATGTCTTCATACACATTCCTGTTGAAAAATATCAAACAGGGCAGGGCCAGTGGCAGACTGGAATCTCCACAAGGCAGACTGGAATCTCCACAAGAGACTTGCAGCCAAATGACACAGAGACAATAATCCCATCACTCCAGGTGTGGCTTTGGCAAGTATAGGACTATGTGAGAAATCAGAAAAGGAAGGAAAGGCATTCATTCCCCATGAAGTGAACAGTACAGAGAATTATTTGAAATTGTGTTTAGGGAATGTGTTATAAATCTGCCAATGAGTCAGGCGTGGCACCAGACATGCCTTTAGTCCCAGCATTCAAGAGATAGAGGTAGGTGGATCTCTGTGAGATAGAGGGCAGCCTGGTCTATGTAGTGAGTTCCAGGTCAGCTTGGGGCTACAGGGAGACCCTGTCTGAAAAAGACAAAAAAAAAAAAAAAAGAAGAAGAAGAAAAGAAAAGATAGCAAGCATTTTATTTTTTTAATTGGTTAGATTTTTAACATTTTTTTCATTATTTTTAATTATTTGTATGTGTGTGTGTGTGAGTGTATGTGCCCTTGAGTGCAGATGCCCATGGAGGCCATAGGTGTTGGATCCTTCCAAAACTAGAGTTACAGGCTATTGTGAACCACTTGACATGACTTAACCCTAACCATTGAGCCATCTCTCCAGCCCGAATTTTATTTTTTTTTACTGTCAACTTCTAGGCTTTTGTGTATAAACCCTAAAACTTTTACAGAAAGGAGGCTGGATTTTTTGAGTAAAGGTATTGAAAAGGAGGCTGGATAGAAACATGTCTATTATTCCAGGGTTTGTTTGTAATAGTCTTTTCAAAAGCCATCTGTAGCTGCTTTGAGAACTAAATCAGAACTCTATTTCCTCGTCTGGAATGACTGAGATCAGAGGTTCCTAAACACACGATCACAGGCAACTACATCAATCTCTGGAAGCCTGAAAATCCCTGGAAACTCTTGCTCAGAGGTTTGAATTCCCTGTCATTGTCCCCTGACCATCCTAACTCTTGGCAGGTGTACTTGCTGTTATTGGTGTGCCAGAGATCCAGGAGGAGCCCAGGGAGGCTTTGGACACACATTGTTTCAAGCAGTTCAAGTGCCAGCCCATGAAGAGGGATTAGGACTCTGCAGGGCTTGCTGATGAAGTAAGTTCCCAGAGGCAGGTTTGGGCTCAATAGGAAAGAACTTTCTATCAAGTACCTCTTGGAACAGCTGATCCTGGGAAGCCCAGCATGATGGAAAGTGGGCCAGACTTGTAGTCAGAAGACACAGAGGGGTGACAGGTTCATACAGGGCCAATAGGCACTGTCATGTCTCTCTCCATTGCAGACCTCTGATTATCCCTATCCTTTTTCTGACAAAACCTGGTTCTGTCACCCCAGGGTACCTGTCTTCCCCTCCCACAGAGGACATTTAGCAATTTTTGGAGGCATGTTTGGTTGTCACACCAGGGGACAGGGTGCTACTGGCATCTAGTGCTTAGCAGCCAGGATGCTGCTCAACATCCCATAATGAACAGGGCATCACCCACAACCCATGATTACCTGGCTCCAAATGTCAATGATGCTGAGTTCAAGAAGCCCTGTGCAAGCAATAGATGAGAATTGTCGTGCAGGGTAGATTCTAGAGGGCACCCTGGAGGTGCCATCTACTGTCTGGGTGATGTTGGGGAAGTATCCTTCCTTCCCTGCCCCTCAGTGTCCTCCCCTGTAAAACATGTGAATTGGCATTTACAGTGCAGTTAGCATGTGAACAACTGGAAGCTGTCTTCCACGCATCTCTGTAGCCCCAGTCTTACCAAATCTGCTTTCGCCAAGAACACAAAGACAGGGATTCGAATGAAAGTATTTCACTCAGAAGTATGAGTACCAGGTAAAGAAGATGGATTACGATCCAAGTTAAGTGACCACCAGAAAAGGGGGTGTCGAGAGGCTGGGGAATGAAGCAAGCTCCTACTTGACAATTCTGCTCCAATTCTGAGTGTTTTTGAGGGATTTTCTACCAAAATCTGAGGAGCAAAAGCAGAGGCCAGCCAGCTGGAGCAGTTGGGCCTGTTTAAGAGCTGAGAATGAGGTAGGGGTGGTATGGAATGTCATTCTTTCATAGAATTATGGGAAGTGTATAGAAGTTCATGCATCAGAGAAAATTTGGAACAATGCCTGGTGCCTAGAGGGTCATCAATAAGCAATGTTTTGGTATAATAACTTATGTTCCTCAAGCAAAGGGTTGAACCAGCAGGGCTATTTGAGAAGATTTTGGGCCACTTAAACTAAATCAAAAAAGCTGACCATTCAACCTTAAGAATACAGTAGCTCTGTATTAGTGTGCTTGCCTACCATGCATGAAGCTCTGGGTTCGATCCTCAGCACTGCATAAGCTGGGTATAGCTGTAAAGGCCTGTATTCCCACTACTGTGGAAATAGAGACAGGGGGATCAGAAGTTAAAGACCATCATCTGCTACAAAGCAAGTTGGAGGCCAGCCTGGGCTACATGAAAACTGCCTTTAAAAAAAATTGCATGGGATTTGTAGATGCTGACACCATTGAGCAGGGTCCCACTAAAACAAGGGACTCTAAATACGCTGACTAGAACTTAATGAATGGACTTGCACTGGGGAACATCTGGGGACACCGACTTGATACAATGGGCCTTAACATGGATGACTGAGTATATGAGTTCCAGTCGGGGAACTATGGGAGGGTGCCCGTGGAGAAAGAGGTATAACGATGATTAAGATTGTTTGAGATGGTCTATATGAAATACACAAAAATTCAAATAAAAACAATTATTTTTTAAAAAGACGAAAAAAGAGAGTGGAGAGATGACTCAGCAGCTAAGAGCACTATCCGCTCTTGCAGAGGACCTGGGTTCAGTTTCCAGTACATGCATGGTGGCTAACAACCATCTGTAACTCCAGTTCTAGGGGCTCCAATGCCCTCTTATGGCTTCTGTGGACTTACGTTCATGCAGGCAAAACACTCATACACATAAAATAAAAATAATAAATAAATAAATGTTTCAAAAAGGAAAAGAAGAAAAGCAAAAGAAAAGAAACTAGCAGACCAGGCTTCTCCGGGCTCAGAGGTCTCAGCAGCAGGTGTGCACACGTCCTCCCTTTCACACTGCAGTTGGTGGCATCAACTGCAGTCACCTTTTACCCCGTGCCTGTGTGCTCAAGATTCAGATCTGGGAAGAAGAGTCTAGCTGGCCTAAATTGTTCATAAGGCCCTTCTTCAGTCAGCTCTGCACAGTATGAAAAGCATCTCATCTTGACCACCCTATACACAAAGACTTTCTCATTCCCACCAATAAAGCTTCAAATGGAGACCCCGCCCACCTATGCAGCTCCCTAAAATCATGCTTGGTTACCACAGCCTGAAAAAATGCAACTGCTTTTCCCCAAGTCCCAACCCCTAGGGGATGTCTACCTCTTCCCCAGTTCCCTTGTTTCTCCCTTGGGCCATGACCCCAGGTAACCATGGACAGAAACTTGCTTAGCTGTTCATTGCTGTTTACCATGGGCTCTCATCCTAGAACATGACAGGCTCATTGCTTTGCACACAATCACCCCCAGTAGATCTACAAAGGGAGGAGTGCTAACTAGCCAAATACAGGACATAGCCACCATAGTTTAGAGAAGATTGGGATGAGTTCACTCCCAGAGAGGTAAGGGTTTCATTAGAAGACTAGGTATATGTGATAGTTTTTTGTCAACTTGACACAAACTAGAGTGACCTGGAAAAAGAGAACCTCAATAGAGGAATTTCCTCCCCGGGATTGGCCTGTGGGCATATCTGTGAGGCATTTTCTCAATTGCGCATTGATGTAGGAGGACCCAGTCCACTGCAGGTGGGCCTGGGCTATATAAGAAGGGTAACTGAGCAAGTCAGGGGTAGCAAGCCAGTAAACAGCATTACTCTGTGGTCTCTGCTTCAGTTCCTGCCTCCATGTTCCTGCCCTGCTTAAGACAAGGCAGAATTCCTTCAATGATGGCCTGTGATCAGGATGTGTAAGCCAAATAAGCTCCTTCCTTCCCAATTTGGTTTTGGTCAGTCACTGTTTTATCATAGAAACAGAAGCAAAATGAAACACTGTACTTTAAGATAAGAAACGGGCTGGAGTGATGGCTCTGTGGTTAAGAGTACTGGCTGCTCTTGCAGAGGACCTGGTTTAGTTCCCAGCATCCACATGGCAGCTAGCAACCATCTGTAACTCTAGTTCCAAGGGATCTGACACCCTCTTCTGATCTCTTCTGGCCTTGAACAACATGGGTGCCTTACATACATGCAGACAATATACTCATACACATAAAATAAAAATAATAAGCGAGGCATGGTAGCGCACGCCTTTAATCCCAGCACTCGGGAGGCAGAGGCAGGCCAATCTCTGTAAGTTCAAGACCAGCTTGGTCTTCATAGTGCAGTCCAGGACAGCTGGGGCTACAGGGAGACCCTGTCTCAAAGAGACCAAAAAAAAAAATTAAATAAACAAATAAATAAAAATAATAAATAAAATATTGATAAAATATATCTGGAAAACTGATTTTTCAGTGGGTTTGTCAGAAAATATTTGGTCACAGTGGGACCTTGCCATTTCATAATGTCTCATCCCTCAATCGCATGTTAGAACAAGGGTCCAAAGGTCAGATCCTCAAATGTTTTAGGGCTGTGACAATGTCAGGCTCCTGGTGGTGGGGGAGAACCCCTGAGCATGGCAGAAGAAAGGACCCTTGGAAGCTGTAAAGACAAAGACATCTTACTAATTGAGAAGCCATCAAATCTGAAAGGTATGGGCAGATTCAGCAACATTTTAGCAAGGTATTAGTCTCACCTTGACCTGTAAACAGCAGATCCATTGTCAGGCTATAGAGAAGTCACCAGCAGAGATTATAAAGTGGGCGTCTACAGCAGTTACTTTTCTTGTCCCCACGACCAAACACCTAAGAAGCAATTGGAGGGAGGGGTATTCTGGCTCATAGTTCCAGGGGCGTCCTCTATCACAATGGGGAAGGCATGGTGGTGGGCAGCTCTATGTAGCAGGAGCTTGTAGCTGGGACTCCCCATCTCCTCCCATCTCTATAGACAGGAAGCAGAGACCCGGAAATGCTCTCACTCTACTGGTTTTCTTATTTTCCCCTTCTTGGTCAGTCTGGGCCCCAACCACGGGATAATACCACCCACAATTAGTATGGGTCTTCCCTTCTCAGGTAATGCTCTCTGTAAACTCTCTTCAGACATGCACAGAGGTGTCTCCTGGAGGATTCTAAATCCAGGCAATGTGACAACAAAGATTAACCATACAGTATCCAAAATGCATCAGGTACTACATAAATCCCATACCTACTCAGGTGCTTGGTAAATGTGTGTGTGTGTGTGTGTGTGTGTGTGTGTGTGTGTGTTTACATAACACATGAAAGAATCTGTTTGCAGAGATCAAATCCCCACTTGTAGAAAAAAGAGATTGGTAAACTAAAATTTTTCAAGCTTGTGGATATGGAAGAACTATTCCTATTTAGTCGGATGTAATGGCACATGCCTTTAATCCCAGCACTTGGAAGGCAGAGGCAGGCTAATCTCTGTGAGTTTGAGGCCAGCCTGGTCTACATAGCAAGTTCCAGGCCATCTGGGGCTACAGGGAGACCCTGTCTCAAAATATTTCTATTTCATCTGAAATGATCTTTTTTTTTTTTTTAGTTTTTTTTAATTTTTATGTGTATGTGTGTATTGCCTGCATGTAGGTAAATGCACCCGTGTTGTGCAATGCCTGTGGAGGACAGAACAGGCTGTCGGATCCCCTGGAACTGGAGTTACGGATGGTTGTTATCTGCCATGTGGGTGCTGGGATTCGGCCAAGGGTCTTCTGCAAGAACAGCCAGTGTGCTTAGCTGCTGAGCCATCTCTCCAGTTCCTGAGACGCTCTTTATATAGTGACAAAGACTGTCAGTAAAGAAGGAGAAGAGTATGAATAAAATAACCTAATGGGGTTGGAATCAACAAGTGAAGTTGTGGTCCTTTTATTTTTTTATTTATTATTTTTATTATTTTATGTGTATGAGTGTATTGCTTGCATGTATGTGAGTGCACCTGTGTCGTGCAATGCTGCGGAGATCAGAAGAGGGTTTAGGATTCCCCTGGACTGGAGTTAAGGACGGTTTGTAGCTGCCATGTGGGTGCTGGGAATCAAACCCAGGTCTTCTGCAAGAGCCATCTTAACTGCTGAGCCATCTCTCCAGCCCCAAGTCCTTTTATTTTAAAAATAGTACATGGTACTATTCTTAAGTATTTGACTCTCATGCTTGGTAAGGTAGATGTCCATAAATTACCACTGATCCTGTAAAATGGCTCTGTTGCCGTAATGGTTTTAGATATACTTGGAAGAATAGATGAATGCCGTGTTTCTATTCAAAATTTTTTTCTCACTCCAGTTCTTTTTTTTTAAGTATTTATTTTATTTTTTTCACAATTTTGTGCATATAGAATGTATGGTGATTGAATTCATCCACCATCACCCTCTCTTATCCCTTTCCCTTTCCCTTTGAACCCACTGAGTTTAGTTAGGGTTGCTTATATGAACTATAAGGAAAGTGAATAGGAAACTACTTATTGGAATATGGGCAGCTTACCAGTGAAGGAAATACCCCCTCCCCTGGCAATGAGTAACTAACTGTAAATAGCTGCTCAGGCAGTGGCGAGCCTCATGGGCACCTTCTCCATGCATGATGGAATGTGGAGGGGCCCAATCTTGTGCATGCTTTGCGTAGGTAACCACAGCTGCTGCATGTTCATGATTGCGATGCCACATCTGGTGGTAGCATTTCATTCCTCTTCACCCTCCAGCTCTTACATTCTTTCCACTCCTCCTTCTTCCATGTTCCCTGGGCCTTGGGAGGGGCGATACAGATGTCCCATTTAGAACCAAGCACTGCACAATCACTTATTCTTAGCACTTCGATCAGATATGAGTTGCTTCATTAGCTGTCATCCACTGCAAAAGGAGCATCTCTGCCCAAACTGAGCAGCACTAGTCTATGGATATTAACAAATATTTAGAAAGAAGTTTAACAACATTCAATAAAACAATAGTCAAATGTTTCCCCATCCATAGGCTTCTGACCAGGTTTATAGTCACAAGAGCATATTCCCTCACACAGAACAGGCCTCAAATTCAGTAAAAAACAAAAAAACAATCAGTTGGTTACTTTCTAGACAGTTACGCCACTATTGCTTCACTGACCATCTCCTTCTTGGCGGGTCAGTATTGTAGTATGCAGAGTCCATAGCTGGGTAAGTGTATTACTTACTTTTTTGTTGCTGTGATAGAAACACTGACCAAAGCGATTTATAAAAGGAAGAGTTTATTTGAGCTTACGGTTCCAAAGAGGTGAGCTTCCACATGGTGGGGAGGCATGGTGACAGAGATGGCTGGAGGAGGAGCAGAAGCTAAGCTCTACATCTTCAAGCAGGCACAGGAAGCAAGAGAACAACTCAAGATTCGTCAAGGCTTAAGAACTCTCTAAGCCCACCCCCAGTGATGTGTTTCTTCCAGGATAGCCACACCTTCTAAGACCTCCCAAAACAGTGCCATCTACTAGGGACAAAATATCCAAATACTTGCAGCCTATGCAGGACATTTTCATTCAAACCACCACAGTAAAGCTCTTGATGACTTTTCTCCCCCAGAAACCTACATAGCACCTTCCAGCACTTTGGACACTAGTCAGCAGGGAGGAAGCTTCTAGCTCAGTTTCAGCTTCATTTCTCTGTGTCCTGTAACCAAAGTTTATAGTGTCCTCAATAATAGGGTCTTATCATCTAGTTCTGGTGGACAACCAAGAACCTTGGCGCTGGCCTATATTGTTTTGGGAGCTTCTGGGACCTCTGTACCTAACTTATAGAGAGGTATCCCACATCTTGTAATGGTTTCTGGGAGTGGCATTACCCATCCACACAGGATATCTCCATTACATGATTTTCTTTTTAAAATTATACATACTTAGTTAACTTATATAGTAGTAGGTTTTTATATGTTTTTTTATATATCCTTAGTTTTTGTTAATCTTTCCCACCCCAACCTCCATCTTTCTCCCACCACATAAGAATCTAGTTCCGCTCTTCTACATGTAGAGAACCAGTTTCCCAGCACCATTTATTGAAAATAGTACCTATTCTCTAGCTTATATTTTAGACTTTATCAAAAATCAGGGGGCCGAATTGCATGGGATTATGTCTGGATCTTGTATTCTATTCCACTGAACTCTGTGTCTTTTTCTGTGAGTGTGCCATAGTTTTTATTACTATGGCTCTGTAGCATAACTTAGAATCAGGTGTGGTAATACCTCAAGAATTATTCTTTTTACTCAGGATTGCTTTGGCTATCTAGAGTCTTTTGTGTTTCTATATGAATTTTAAGATTGTTTTTCTATTTCTGTGAAGAATGGCATTAAAAATTTCATTGGTGTTGCATTAAATCTGGTAATTGCTTTTGATAGGATGGCTGTTTTCACAATATAAATTCTTCTGATCAGAACAGAATTCTGTTTTTTAAAAAATCCACTTTATCATAATTTTATTAGAAAAATTTCCAACTACAGCTGTATATAAGTCACAATTGATGGTCACCAGGTTTCAAGTTATTATACCAGCCAAGCTTAGCCTGAAGCTGAGCTGTAATCCTGAGGTATTAATTACATAGAGGAATGGCATCCTTGGGAAACCAGTTTAAGATAAGAAATTCTGACAAAGGAAATGTTTCAAGGACCAGCAAGATGGCTCAATAAATGAAAACACTTGCTGCACAATCCTGACATCCTGGGTTTGATCACTGGAACAGATGGTGGAAGGAATGAACAACTCCTGAAAGTTGTCTGATCTCCACACATATGCTGTGGCATACACACATACCCTTGATGATGATGATGATGATGATGATGATGATAATCATCATCATCATCTGTAAAAGCCTTCAAAATAAAAGGTGAGTTTGAAAACATTGTTTCTTTTGTCTTAAACTTTAATAAGGACAGGTTTCTGAAGCTTACCTGAACCAAAGACAAATGATGAAAATAAACAGCATTATGCAAGCATCTCTTCACAGTGATTCAACTTTGAGAATAAGGAAGAAACGTGTACTAAATTCCAGGTGATTTACTATCAGATCTGTTATCAAAAAAAAATTTTAAACTAGAAATGACTACATGTATCTGCTTTCCAAAATACAAATATAAATCCATAGGAGAATGCACTTGTTTTCTGTTAAAGCCATTTTTGATGAGCCAAGGCCTCCAGCACCATCTTTCTGTCCATGGGACCCTAGTGGCTTGGAAGTGCTGATTGTTAGCATGGACTTAATTGTAACTGACCAGATTCTGATTTTAGCCATGGCTCTTGACCACTGTGCAGAGAGAAAATTTTTCCCAACTGATTTCTGTTAGGAAAGAATGTGTTTACCTGGTAGAACTATTCCGGGATGTTCCGTAGTGCAGAATGACTCCCATTCTTTCCTCCTTCTAGAGAAAACCAGTTTGAGAGGCTGTTCTGTGAGACTGTGCTGCCAGAGCTTGGAGAATGTGCTAAATTAGTTAAGCATCAATCCTGGCTTTTTGAAAAAGGTGGGAAAAGCCTCTGTGCATGGAAGCTTTGTCCTCCCACACTCCCACTGTGTGGCCTCAAAGAAGCCAGTCTACCTATTTGCTTCATCTATCAGAAGCAATAATGCCTTTAACATATCTACTCCAGAATGTTCTGAAAGGAAACACCTCTGGACAGTTCTCCAGTCCATTTTTCTTCTCTGGCCTGGTCAAAGCAGAAGCAGAAGCTGCCTCAACAGCTGAGCTGCCCCAGAGAGTTTCCCCACAGTCAGCAGGTCACATATGGTCATGGCAGAAGCTTACAAGGCAAACCATATTAGTGCATATGATTCTGGTGTAGCCTGACTGATAGAGGTTGTGTGTGTGCAGCTGTGTGTATGCTCTTGTCACCAAGATTAAAGAAACATGAAGGAAAGCACAAGACATACCCTGGGGTATTGGTGGAGAATGATGAAGAAGGAATTAGATGGGAACAGGGAAGGTGATAAACAATACTAATGATTGTGGTTGTTATTAGTTACACCAACATTACAGCTATCCTGAACAAAACAAAAGCCTGGCTCTTAAAATAAGTTTTTCTTAATATTTTTATTTGTTTTTATTTCATGTGTATGCCCGAGGAGGTCAGAAGAGGGTGTCGGATCCCTTGGAACTGGAGTTACAGATGGTTGTTAGCTGCCATGTGGGTGCTAGGAATCGAACCTGGGTCTTCTGCAAGAGCAGTCAGTGCTCTTAACCGCTGAGCCATCTCTCCAGCCCTTAAAATAAGCTTTTAAGAGTGGGTCTGAACCCCAAAGGATACCGGTTCCCTCAGATGTCTCTCAGAACTGTGCCAATGGGCCAGGTCACATTCACATATTTATTCCAAAGAATTTCTCTAGCCTCATTGGGGAAGTAAAAGTTTGGCTCCATTCTTAATCTCCAGGGACATCAAGTCTTTTCATCCTTAGTTCACATTCATCCAGTCACTGGTCCTTCCCAACCTCCACTGAGTTCAATGGGGGTGGGGTGCCGCCTTTCAGTGCTTTAATATGTTAATTCTCAAACATATTCACATTCATTCATTCATTATCTTTTTTGGGTGGAGTACCAAATTGAGGTTGCCAAGGAAATGGCCCCATCATTGGACCCAAGAACATGGTTTTGCCGGGATTAATTCAAAGTCATTAATCTAGATTATGTCCACAATAAAAAAATCATTCTTACATACAATAATATTAAAACTACTACTAATTCTAATAGTAAAGCCCATATTTAAAAAAAAAATTGAGATATGATCCCAGGCATGAAAAGAGGGTGTGAAAAATTTCCAGAAAACTCCTGCATCTTAGACTAAACTTCCTGCAAAGCAGACCAACTGAGTAGCACTTCCATGATGGCGGAACGTTTGGAATGTTGCAGAACCAGAGCCTAATTACGGTATATCTTGGGCCATCTTTAGCCCCTAAAGATAGCCAATCCTTTCTCCCTCTGTTTCTGAATTAACATCTTGCTACTAATGAATAAAAAATCTTTAGAAATGTATTAACTTACCAAAGCCCTATCTCCCACCAAGCAAAAGGCTAAGAATGCCATCCATCACATCTGAGGTCTGTAGCTGAGATTTCTCTTTTGCTGTATCTACCTACCTAATGTTTCCACCAATGTATTTGAAAATTGTCTTGATTTATGATTTTCTTTGTTCTGTTTCTATAAAAACTTCATGAACCTGCTTCCACACTGGAACATGGAATTTGGAGTAACCTAAATCTGTGTTCCCAGGCCATGATGACTCATATTTGACTCCAGAATAAACTATTTCTTATCCCCACTGAGACAAGGCATATCAAAATGTTAATGGTTATATTTTGCATAGTTCTTTCTTCATTACACACTGTCTTAATCTGAGCTCCTGAACTTAGATTTATTTAGAGGTGATGCTGGGGAACAGGAAGAGAAATAGAGAAGATAACACCAATATAAGGATGTGTTTCCAGTTGTTCACTACTAAAGGTAAAAAATCTGTGGAACATTCTAGGGGCTTTGTGAAGTGCATATCAAAATTATTCACCCAGAAGACCAAAGAGGGAACCATTTCCATTTGTTCCTGTTAGTCAAGTGCTATCCTAGGAGCCGGACTTTGAACATTTCCAAGTTGCTCAACCAACAGAATCAGAAACTTCCCAAGAGGGCCCAATTGCCTGCCTCAGAGGCAGCACGTAGAGGATTCAGACCATAACAGTGGGCTATTAGGAGGTGGGGCCTCATTGCAAAACAGCATGCTGGCTGTGATGGTTAATCATGACTGTCAAGCTGCTAAGATTTAGGAGATAAAACTCTGGGCAGTCTGAAGAGCTTTTCTAGATTGAATAAATGAGGTGAGAAGACCACTCCTTGCCCCCATAGGAGGGTGGCACCATTCCCTGGGCTGGGGCCCTGGACTGAGTAAGAAGAAAGCAATCTGATCACCAGCATTCATCTCTCTCTGCTTCCTGACTACAGTTGCAATGTGACCAGCTGCCTCATACTCCTATTGCCATGACTTCCCTGCCAAGGCCTGTACCCTTGAACTGTAAGCCAAATAAACCCTCCTTCCTTAGCCTGTCCTTTTCAGATTTTTTTTTACAGCAATAAGAAAAGTAATTCATACATTCATCTCATAGCAGCCAGAAAGCAGAGAGGCAGAGGAAGGGTTTGGGGTGAGAATATACCTTTAAAAAACACACACTTCAACTAGGCCCCACCTCCTAATAGCCCAAGTCATGGTCTGAATGTGAAATATTCCCCATAGGCTTATGTGTTTGAACACTTAGTGGTCCCAGTTGACAGTGCCTAGGTGGGGCCTAGCTGAAGGAAGTGGGTCACTGTGACAGGCTCTGAATGTTACAGCTCACTGTGATGTGGCAAATCCTACCAAAAGTCCTTGCCACCAAGCCTTCCCCATGTTGATAGACTGATAATCCATGAAATTAGAACCCAATATAATCCTCCCTTCCTTCCGTTAGTTGCTTCTGTCAGGATTTTTTTGTCACAGTGATAAGAAAAGAAACTAGCATGCACATTTAGCTGTGAATGCATCAGTGGATTCATCTGCAAGGTCAGGGCTTTCATTCACCAGTCATCTTTCAACACTGGGCATCAAACATCCAACACATCAGCCTTGGGAGAGAACACTTCATATTCAAACCATAACAGGAAGTCTAGAAAGGCAAAACTATCAAGATAATAGAAGAGTCAGTGGTTAAGCGTGAGGGGTGGGGAAGGAGGGATACACAGAGAAATTCTACGGCAGTGTAACTACTCTGTGCTACTATAATGGTAGATACATGTCACAACATTTGTCCTAAGCCAGAGCATATCATCACTGAGAGTAAGCTGCACTGCGAACTATAGACTTTACCTCATAAAGATGTTAGTGTAGGCCGACCAATTGTAACAACCATATGACTCTGGGACAGCGCTCTAGTAGTGACAGAGGCTGGGAAGGGATATGCAACACGATTTTGCTGTAATCTAAAACTATTATTAAAAACCTTTTTTTTTTTGTCTTTTTGAGACAGGGTCTCCCTGTAGCCACAGCTGTCCTGGAACTATGTAGACCAGGCTGGCCACGAACTCACAAAGATCCACCTGCCTCTGCCTCCCAGGTGCTGGGATTAAAGGAGTGTAACACCACGCCCAGCTTTTAAAACTTCATAGATAAACAAAAGTAAATGATCACCAAAATCTTCAAATGTTTCATATATTTTACTTAAGAGGTTTTTAATCATCATGATAGGCTAGATTCTGTTGTAGTTCTCCAAGCAAAGTTTCCTGCAGGTCAATTTTCTATGAATCCTTTCTCACAAAGTTAGTAGAAAACCCCAAGTGGCAATCAGAATTCAATCATCAACTCTGTGTAAGGTGACACCCTGAATTGCAGAGCAGCTTAAGTGCTTTGCACATGTGGGAAGATCAGCTGATTTGTTCCCTGCCTGGCACAGCAGTGGCTCTCACAAAGGATCATCTTTTCATTGCTGACATATGAGTCACTCTAGGTATTAAAATAATAACAGTGATTTTTCCTAAAGGAAAGGATTACAGCATGCCTTAACTACACAGACAATGAGATTGGAAATACTCAACGGCACATGCATGGAAAACAGTGCCCTTATCCTGAAATGTCTTCAGAAGCCCAGTGTAAACAGGCCGGGACACAAAAACTGCCACATTCTTTTCCCTTGAGAATTAATGTGATCAACTGTACACTTGACCAAAGAGATCTGTGTCCCTTACCTGCCCCTGAATGTGTCAATTCTAGCCAGAATCCCAATCACCGAAAACCTGATGCAGTTGGAGTACAACTAAGCAAGATAAAAAAATAAAAATCTTTAATGTAAGCACACAATGGAAGAAATGTATATGTAAAAAAGTTTACAGGCACCATTAGCAGCTAACCTGAAAACAGAATGGGGCCCAAATACAGTCCCCCCCCCAGCCCCGCTCTCATTCTCGCTCTCAATCTCGATCTCCTAGCACAATAAAAGCAGATGGGCAGATGAATGGTTGATCATGTATGAATACTTTCACATCATCAGTCTTAAGTGATTTTAGTTAGATGAGCTCATCTTACAGACATGTCTTACTGTACATTTTTTTATGTTCCTTGGTTTTAATATTTCATAGGTGAAAACTAAGCTAAACTCTCTAAGCAGTTGTCCCCCTCCATACACACTGGGAAAATCCTTCCTGCATTTCTTTGCCCAGACAATTTAAAAAAATTTATTTATTTATTTATTTATTTATTTATTTATTTATTTATTTTTATTTATTTATTTATTTATTTTATGTGTATGAGTGTTTTGCCTGCTTGTAAATGCACCTGTGCATGCAATGCCCATGGAGGGCAAAAGATTCTCTGGAATTGGAGTAAAGGATGGTTGTGAACCACCATGTGGGTGCTGGAAACTGAATTTAGGTCCTCTCAAAGAGCAATCAGTGCTTTCAATCGGTGAGTCATCTCTCCAGCCCCTGCCCAGATAATTTTTATTGCTTCCTTCATCACAGCTAGATTTCTGATTGTTCATTAAAACATAAACAGATGCATTTTATTTTTATGCAGTGAAACATTATAAAATCTTGACAAACTCATTTCTAATAGCTT
>NW_008357493.1:2059838-2071834 GCF_000622305.1 Nannospalax galili
TTATTTATTTTTTATTTTACGTGTATAAGTATTGCCTGTGTGTATGTGAGTGCACCCGTGTCAGGCAACACAGCAGAGGTCAGAAGAGGGCTTCAGATTCCCCTGGAACTGGAGTTAAGGACAGTTTGTAGCCTCCATGTGGATTCTGGGAATCGAACCTGGGTCCTCTGCAAGAGCAGTCAGTGGTCTTAACCACTGAGCCATCTCTCATTTCCAATCTTAATGCCTTTCTTTTTTTTTTTCTGGTTCCATCCCACTGGCTAGACCCTTCAGTAAAACATTCAGTAGAAGTGACCTGGGGCCAGATAGTTCAGTGGTTAAGAGAACTGATTGCTCTTACAGGGGACCATGGTTCAGTTCCCAGCACCTACATGACAGTAACTGTCTGTAAATCCAGTTCTAAGTGGATTCCACATTCTGGCCTCTCTAGGCCTTGTATGCACCTGCTACACTTATATACATGCAGGCAAAACATTCATAAATAAGTAAAGAAATAAATTTTTTTAAGTGGCCAAGGCCACCGTATCCTGTAACTATAAGTTTAAGATTTTTGAGATTTTTTTTTTTAATTTATTAAATTTTTATATATTTCATACAGAAAATCATCTTTACAGCCCCTTCTCCTTTGGCACCCTCCCATAGCCCCTGCACTGGAGTTTATACATTCTGTCGTTTGTGTTAAGGTCTAACACGTAAAGTTAGTGCCCCCAGATGTCCCTCAGTGCAAGTTCATCCACTGGGATCTAGTCAGCCTATCCAGAGTCCCTCCCTTTAAGAAGATCAACTCTTCTTTACCCAGCAATAATCAGTTGCCAATAATTCTTCGACTAAGATTGGGGCCTTCTGTCCATCTCCACAGTTCTGTGTTGGGTTTTTGTCTGCTTGAGTTTGCATGGGTCTTGTATATGCTGACACCACTGCTGAGGGTGAGTGAATTTTAATATAGGAGTCTTGTCCAAGGACCCACACTCTGCAGACCCTTATTCTCTGTGTTTGGCCATTTGTGACCTTTGCATTCCTGGCCTTCTGTTTAGGTAGGTGAATTTTAATATAGGAGTCTTGTCCAAGGACCCACACTCTGCAGACGCTTATTCTCTGTGTTTGGCCATTTGTGACCTTTGCATTCCTGGCCTTCTGTTGCATGAGGGACCTTCATTAATGAGAGTTGAAAGATGTATTAATGTTCTCTCTTTTTTTTTAATCTTTTTGAGACTGGGTCTTCCTGTAGCCCCAGCTGGCCTGGAACTTACTATGTAGGACAAGCTGGCCTTGAACTCACAGAGAGTGCTGGGATTCAAAGCGTGCCCCACCATGTCCGACACATTACTGTTCTCTTCATCCCTTGCTGTGTCCCATGAGCCAGGTTGCATCCTAGATGTGCCCCTTAGACTTGGGCAATTCATAGACAATCTCTGTGTGTGACCAGTTGTGGAACTCTGTAATTCTCTGTCTCTTGAAAAAGAAGTTTCTTGGGGCTGGAGAGATGGCTCAGCAGTTAAAAACACTGGTTGTTCTTGTAGAAGACCTGGGTTCAAATCTCAGCACTCACATGGCAGCTAACAACTATCCTTAACTTGAGTCCCAGGGGATCCGACAGCCTCTTCTGACCTCCATGGGCATTGCACGACATGCGTGCACTTACCTACACGCAGGGAATACACGCATACACATAAAATAAAAATAATAAATAATTTTTTTTAAAGTTTCTTTGATGGGTGGTGACTGGGATACTTGTCTATAAATTTAAGGATCCACATTTTACACATAGTAAGAAATTACATTTATCTAGGGATGTGGCAGCCTTGAAGTTTTCTCTAAGATCTATGACCTTTCCAGCTATATGAGAATTTTTAAATAGAAATAAAAGACATGGATTGACTAAACAACTAGAAAAACAGAGCATATTCTTAATGTGAACAGAAGTTTCTGGAAAGAAGTTGCACCTTCCACTAAACCTTCTGCAAAACTGATCAACTAATTAGACCTTCAATGACTTTGGAGAGTTTGGAATGTTGCAAGTCCAGAGCTTAATTATCTTGGGCCATCTTTAACTCCTTAAATCTTTAACTCCTTGCCACCTCTGTATCTGACCTAACATCCTAGGATTAACAGATAAAACATTTCAGAATATATTAACTTAATAAGATGTTGATTTCTATCAACCAAAAGGCTAAGTGCATTTTCAGATCACATCCCAGGCCTGGAGCTGAGATTTCCCTACTTTGCTGTAACCGCCTACTTAATGGTTCCATAAATGTATTTGGTAAATGCCTTGATTTATGTCTTTCTTTGTTCCACTACTATAAAAACTTATTCAAACTGTTACCAGCTGGAACATGGAATTTAGGGTATCTAAATCTGTACTCCCAGGCTGTGGTCAGTCATACTTGGCTTCAGAATAAACTATCTCTTATTCCCTTTGAGGTGAGCGTTGCATTTTCTTGCATTAACAGTATGGTACCACCATACTGTTTAGTCCACCAGAGGAGTTCCTTGGATAGAAGCAAGGTACTGACTTGGGGTCATTGAACAACACAGGTGTCCCAAGAATAATCCATTTTTCACCAGAGGAGTTCCTTGGATAGAAGCAAGGTACTGACTTGGGGTCATTGAGTCCAAACCCTTTGGTATTATCAATTCAAGTGGATTGTACTGAGTTCTTTCCAGGGTCGGTCTTACCATGACACAACTGTCTGAATAAAAGTCTGATTTATTTTTTATGTGTATGAGTGTATTGCCTGCATGTATGCAAATGCATCTGTGTCACGTAGTGCCCTTAGGGGTCAGAAGAAGACACGGGATTCCCCTAGAACTGGAGTTACAGATGGTTGTTAGTCACTGTGTGGATGCTGGAAATTGAACTGAGTCCTCTGCAAGAGCAGCGGGTCCTCTTAACCACTGAGCCATCTCTCCAGCTCTATTAAACAGTCTGATTCTTAACTTTAGTTCTAAAGTGTGGGCCCACACTCGGAGGAAATCTGTTGCCCCAGATGTCTCTTGGAACTATACTCTGGAACTGTGTCCTCAAGTCAGATGTCACCCATAATTTTGTTTAAAACCTTTTCTCCAGTTTCAATTGGGGAACTACAAACTTGAATCCACCCTTATCAGACAATCTTGCCTTTCCACCCTTAGTTCTAGAATATCTCCTACACATAATGTCAAGCCCGGGGTGTGTTGTCTTTCAGTATTTTGGTATGTTAATTCTCAAGCATACCCACATTCATTCACTCCACCTACATATCTTGGGGTAGAGTAGCAAACTGAGGTTCCCAGGAAACAAGATCAGGCACCCAGGACACAAGAGCACATGGTTCAGTGAATATGCCAAGGTTAATTAAAAGTTGTTAGTCCAAATTCTATTTTTTAAAAGTCATTCCTACACCAGGGCTTTTAAAGACCTCCCTTAGTTTAGTCCACGATCCCTTTGTTTATTCTGAGCTGGTTGTTTAAGGATCCTTTTTGGTAAATAACTTTTTGTTTCTGGTTTGCTTTCAAAGTGTTTGGTTTTAAGTATCTATCTTGTTTCTTGCTTTGAAAGAATCTTGGTTTCTGACATTCATTTTGTTTTCTAATTGCATTCAGAACTCTGAAGGCTTTCAGATTGTTCAGCTTGCTAGCAACCTTACCCCCTTCCCCACTTTCCTCCATATCTAATCTAAGAGGGGAAAGGATTCTTTAAAAAAAATCGAGAAGGCTGGAGAGATGGCTTGGCGGTTAAGAGTATGGGCTGCCCTTGCAGAGGACTGAGTTCGATTCCCAGTACCCACATGGCAGTTAAAAACTATCTGTAACTCCAGTTCCAGGGGATCCAACACCCTCTTCTGACCTCCTCGGGCATTATGTGACACAGGTGCACCTACCTACATGCAGGTGATACACTCGTACACAAAAACTAAAAATAATAAATGAAAATATATAATAAATAAAAATTTAAAAATTGATATTTGGTATTCCATCTGGTTCTATGTTTGATTAGTATATTAATTCAACTTGTAAGTGTTAAAAAGAAGGGACAATCCAATTAAAGATATCTTGACTTTATGTTTCTGCCAATGGGGAACATTTATTGCCTCTAAATTGGTTTATTTTGCATATTTAACTAAAAGTTCTAGACAATAAAATAACATAAAAATCACAAATGGGCAGCCTACTTTAATTAGAATTAAAAGTCATCAAAAATGACAAAATTGATCATTTAAAAAATAGGAGTCTAAAAAACCCATGTTAAAAAGATGTTAAAAGAGATTAGTTTTTTAGAGAATATGTTAGAACTAGAGATAAATTCTGAAAATATAATCTACTCTTATCTTTCTTTAGCCTTGTCTTTTCCTTTATCTCCTAGCAGAACAAAATCCTACAACAAAGGAAAGGATTATAGCCTGTTTCCAGATAAAATCTGGAGAGAAGGTAATATTCTATAGTATATTTAATAATTCCCATTTGTAAAGGCCGCTTTCCCTTGAGAAGCTATACTCACACTTACATGTGTCTCATATCTTTTCACTAGTGGCTGTTTTCCTTTCAACCCTCATGCTTATGCACACATTAACATACCTTTATTATACTAGCTAGTCCTAACATTTCTTTCAGTGTTTAAGCCATGAATCCCAGTTTAACCTCAGTTTAGGTCCCTAAAAGCCTAGGGAAATGCCTCAGGCTGCTAAGGATAACAGTGTGGAGCTTTGTCTCTGTCCTCTCACTGCTAACATTTCTGAGGACTCCTGCTGAGATGCGTCTTGAAGTTGGTGAGTTTCCCTGTCGTGAGGCTGATCTACCCTGCTGAACATTGCTTGCATGTTACCTTGGGTTCACTCGCTTCTGTTTTTCTGGCCAGAGACCTCCTTAGTGTTTGATAAGTGCCACTGACACCAAAATACAAATCCCCTAGATTTACCCATACTCTGTTCCTGGGTAAGACAGAACAGTACCTGGTGTTACCAGGGCATACCATCTTAAGAACTGATTTCCCCACAGATGTCCTAAGCCAGTCTCTTGCCTCCAAGAGAGCCTCCTGAGACACAACCAAAGAACTGCTTCCTCAAAGCAGCACACTCTGGATCCAAAGCAGCACATTAGGAATGACTGCTTTCTCTCTAAAAGCACACTCTGCTGATTTGCTGCCCTGTCTTCTCTGTTTTCTGTAAAGCTAAGAGTCTAGACAGAGGGAACTCTATGGCCTTCCTTCCCATACGATGTTGAGGAAGGGACTGATTTCTATAACTTTAAAGATAAAAAAGCTAAATTTAAGCTCTGTGTGTTCTTGATTTATGAGAGGTTTTAAAAAATTTAGCTGTTGTATATATCTAGTCTTTAAACTTTGCGCTGGACAAAACATTTCTGATCCAAGGGCCCCTAGGGATGCCTAGAGGGCAAAGTAGACACCTGAGCATTGGTAATGACCAAATCTTTGGTAAATGGCTAGAGAGGACAGGCCTGTGTTGCCTAATCCAAGATAAGAGACAGGCTTGCATTGCCAGATCTTGGAAGGGAACTATATCCCAGATTGACACTGGGTGGGTAGATGATGCCCGATCCAAGAAAGCATCCTTCTTTTATTTTCCTTTCCCTTTTCTTTTAGATAGCACAAGCAAGCATGGCAAATATAATTTAGCTTCACTATATCTTGCTGAGAGGACTCGAGGGAAGCACAGCTCCTCAGTTCTTTGAAGATAGGAGGTACAGGATGCTAGCAAAGGGGAGAGGATGCACACACTAGCAGGCATCCTCCTTCTTTTGACTTTGGCCTCTGTTTCTCAACATATTAAAAGATGCTTCCCACATGCAGGGTATGCCTTGCTTCCACCGTTACTGTCCTACATGCTAATAATCACTGGAAACTCCTCTTGGCATAACGAAGTATACTTGACAAGTCTGCTAGATATCTCTCAGTACAATCATATTAACAGTCAGTATTACACATCACAGCTGCTTAGGGCAATATTCCCAAGGACAAATTCTTAATCAGGGCTCTGCAGACTTAGTAAATAAACAATACGAGCACTGGAAAAAACTATAAGTCAATTTCTTTATGAGTATGAATTTTTAAAAACCTCTTTTATCACGATTAAAATTCAAAAAGCAAATTCCAAGAAAATGTATACATTTGACAACATAAAATTTAAATAATACTGCATTTTTAAAAGTCAGAACAAGAGGCATGAGCAAGCCAGGAAAAGGCATTTGCGACTTAAATCTTTGACAAATGGCTTTAAAAAGATACCTAATAACTGACCAACATTTCAGAGGAAAATATGAAAAAAATATGAAGTTCAAAGAAAAAGATGACCTTAAACATATAAAATTGCTCAAAATCACATAGATAAAATAATGTCTTTGATTATACTTGGATTTCACTTTTAATCTGTCAGAGTAATAAAAATACAAGCTTGACAAACTCTAAAAACCGAATGCCACTAGATAGGGAGAAAGAAAAGAGAGATAAATAATCCTTAGCTGGTGTGAAAAACCGGAGGAAAATGTATTAGTTCAAAAGCCTACGCAAAATTACACATACACTATCTCTACCTGAGTCCATGTGTATAGCTGAAGGAGAAACCCCCTTCAAGTTGTTGGCTAGAGTAGTCCAAGAGACTCTCAAAATTACACAGGCTATTGCCACAGCCCTTGATTGCCTCCCAGTACTTGAAGGTAAGACACTAATGCTGAAGACGGGACACACTTTAGACAGAGGACTTGGAACAATGGTTCGGGAACTGACCTGGAGGCCACTTCCTGAAAGCTAGCTCTCATAGCTTCAGAACATAGTATGCAAGCTGAGGACACACTTTAGACAGAGGACTTGGAACAATGGAGCCGGAACTGACCTGGAAGCCACTTCCTGAAAGCTAGCTCTCATAGCTTCAGAACATAGTATGCAAGCTGCTAAGGGACAACATTAATTGATGATTCAGCCTCAGCTTTAAAGCCTAATCACCACATCAATGACTGGCACAACAAACTATATTGGTGCAGTAATGGCACTTTTATCTTGGAGGTAATCAACAACTACTCAATTGAATTTAAAGCCTACTCAACAGGAGGGAACTCATGTGTGGCACTGTAAACATAGCCAAATACACATGACTTGAGAGGTCATAGATCTTAGAGAAAACTCTAAGACTGTCACATCCTTAGACAAATGTAATTTCTTACTATATGCTAAATATGGATCCTTATATTCACAGACAAGCATGCCAGTCATCACTCATCAAATGAGCTTCTTTTGCAACAGACAAAGACTATCACAGAGTTCCACAACTTGTCACTCAGAGAATAAGTGTCTTTGAGATGCTCAACCCTAAGTGACACATCTACAATGGAACATCTATACCTAAGGCTCAGGGAACATTGTGGAACAAGGGGTAGAGAGAATACTGATGAATCTTTCAACTCTCATCCATGAAGCTCCCTCATGCAACAGAAGGAAATGAACACAACAGGCCATATCAAAAAGAAAAAAGAAAAGAAAAAACAAAACAAAAGGCCACCACATAGAGAATAAGAATCTGCAGAGTGCAGGTCCCAGGACAGGACTCCCACCCAGGGCTCAGGAACCATTGCAGAAGAGGGAGCAGAAAGATTGTAAGTACTAGGGGAAGAGGTGCATGATCACATGGAAATAGAGTCCTGCAGGGTCCTGGGACCCTGCTCATATGAACTTACAGCAATGGTGTCAGCATGCACAAGACCCATGCAAACTCAAGCAGACAAAAATACAGTGTAGAACTGGGGAAATGGGTAGCAGGCCCCAAAACTTACTTGAAGAACTTTTGGCAGCTGATAATTCTGGGTGAGGGAGACTTGATCTTCTTTAAGGCTGAGGCTCTAGATAGGCTGACCAGACCTCTGTGGATGAACTTGCATTGAGGAATGTCTAGGTACACTAAGTTGACTCAATAGGCCTTAACATACCTGACAGAATGCATGAAATCCAGTGGGGTGGGCTATAGGGGTTCCATATGGCAGAGGAGGTATAAAGATGATTAAGAAGTTTTGGATGAAATGCACTAAAATTCAATTAAAAATATACATTAAAAAGTAAACTTAAAAGCTGGGCATGGTGGCACACACCTGTAGTCTCAACATTTGGGAGGCAGGTGGATCTTTGTGAGTTCAAGGCCAGCTTCGTCTACATAGTGAGCTCCAGGACAGCTGGGGCTACAGGGAGACCCTGCTTCAAAAAGACAAAAAAAAAAAAAAAAAAAAAAAATTGAAGAATCAGAAAAAAAAAAAAAAAACTGGAACGCAAAGTACAATAAATGTGAAAGGTTTTGTGTGGGGACCTAAAGGCCCCGTCTTGCCAAGGTGGCGCTGAGAGGAAGTTACTGGGGCACAGCCTGACTTGTTTTGAAAGTCTGACAGATACTTCTGCACTGCTGAGGAGTGCATGATCAGCACGTGATCATCCTTAAGATACACCCTCAGAAGGGAGGGGGATTTCCAGATGTCTTTATAAGCTCTGTAACTCCTACAATAAATGAGTTCCTGCTTGACTAGACTCCTCATTGCCTCTGATTGTTCCTGGTGCTGGGGGCAGCAAGGGCTGGCGAATGGCGCACTTACTCATCCCCAGTCATCCTTGCACAGGGGTCGCAGGCGCGAACCCCTTGCAACTGGCGCCCAATGTGGGGCTCAAAGGAAGGTGAAAAGAAAAGGATTGGGGCCAATTGAGAGTCTGGGGTAAGTGATACCTGAAAAGATGGGTAACGCAATTAATAAGTCTGAGGACCCAGCGCTTAAGGCGCTGAGAAATATGCTTAAAAGTAGGGGGTTGGATCTGTCAGATCTGGCAGCTCAAAAGGTTTGGGCAGAGGCCATTCGTTTGGCTCCCTGGCTACTTGGGGCTAATGTTTTTACGGGGGATACATGGGAACAGGTAGAATGTCTAGCTTGACAAAGGGAGGTACAATTGGGGATTGATCCACCACTGGAGTTCTACCCTACTATCTCAGCCTTAAAGGCATGCTTTCGGCCCGAGAGCCCTAAGCCCTCAGTGCCACCTCCTGATGAGCCTTCAGAAACCCCGGCATGGGAATCATGGGAAGAGTTTGAGGAAGAAGGCAGAACTGCAACAGAAGGGAAACCAAAAGCGGCCAAAGTAACAAGCGACACCTCGGGCATGCTCTGGCCAGCTTTAGGGCTTCCCAGGACCCATGAAAACCATCCCCTTTCTCAGGACCCATGGGTTCCTTTTTCAGACGGAGAGTAAAAATACAGAGAGATAAACAAAAATGATCCTGGGGATCAGCTGCCCTCTTATCCTGAGGCCACAGGTGGAAGCATATCCTATTAATGTAAACCCAGGAGGCATGCGCCCTGACCCTTGGTATCCCTGGGCTGCAAAGGATTTAAAGGAATTAAAAAAGGCGGTGGCTGAGGATGGCCCAGGATCACCCTGGGTAGATACTCTCCTCCAAGGCTTGGCTTATCAGCAGTGTACTACAAAGGATTGGCTGGACCTGACCAAAGCAGTCCTTCCTAGCCCCATATATATTAAATGGTGTGCCCTCTTTAAGGAAGAATGCAGGATACAGGCTGAGAGGAATGCAAGTGCCAACCCACCCCCCCATTACTTTCGGGATGTTGACTGGTTCAAGTGACCGTTATGCCACAGGAGAGCAACAGTCTGGCATTCCAGCCCCATATACAGAAGAGGTCAGGGTCATAGGATTAAATGCTTGGAGAAAATTGGATGAGGGGCCTACTGAATCCCCCTTGCAGTGATTAATCAAAAGCCTGGTTAACCCCTCTATGAGTTTATAGACAGAGTAGAGAAGAGCTTAAAATGAAAATTACGCCCAGGCACATTGAGGGAGCAATTCACTAAACTCCTCCTGGTATGGGATGGAATGGATACTGATGACAAGAGAGCCTGTGCTGGCCTTAAGGATAAGTCCATGGAACAATGGATAATTGCCTCCAAGGAGGTGGGAACCCAGAGGGGGCAAACCAAAGCCATGGGTGCTGTCTTACAGACAAAAACAGGGGCTCTGACACATGCCTTAACCCAGGCATTTAATTCACTTAATCTGGGTCAGCAGGTAACAATGGGGCCTAGAAGGATAGAAGCCCATGTCTTGGCTGTGGCCACACTGGCCATATTAAAAAAATTGCCCTCAGTGAGAGAACTGGCCTAAGCCTGGAGGTGGGGTATGACCCTCATCTACGCCTTGTCCCCAGTGCTACAAAGGGTTCCCTTGGCAGAAGGATTGTAAATCCAGATTTGATATTGAAGGAAAGCCTTTAAACTAAGTGGGGGGCAGCCTCCAGCCCCGTTAACAAAAGGAGGACTTCCCCATGATTGGCTACATTTACAATGCCCTGAAGGAGGGATCGGGAGAGGAGAAAAACCTACGGCGAATTGGACAGTCCCTATTATCCCTGGTGTAAGGCCCAAGATGGATCTTGAAATAGATGGCAAGAGATATGGCTGCCTAGTGGACACAGGGGCTGATAGGACCATTCTTAGAAAGGAGGAGGTCCCATCACTATAGCACCTAGTTTCTGGGCCCTGAATCCTAGGTGTGGGAGGATACAACCCATCAGAGGAGACTTGAGAATGGCTCACCTGGCAGGATGCAGATGGAGCTAAAGGGGAGGTGTGCCCCCTGGTGGTGGCAGGGTTATCCACCAACCTCATAAGACAAGATATTTTGGGGGACACACAGACCTGCATAACCACTGATAACAAGGCCTTTTATGATGACCTTCTGGACCTTGAAGAGTCTGATAGGCTTCCCGAGTCAGCAACTCAAGGGTTTTCTCGCCATATCAATTACAGGGGGGACCCAAAGAAAGAACATCAGGTTCACCCCCAATTCTAGGGGCCACTGCCCCTCAGGTTCCAGCTATCCAGTGGTCCCCTGGGTCGCTGGTATGGATGGAGCAGTGGCCATTGCCTGAGACAAAGCTACAGGCTTTAAAGGAAATTGTGCAGGAACAATTATGGTTGGGCCACATCCAGCCTTCTATAAGTCCATGGAACACACCTGTTTTTGTTATTAAGAAACCCTCTGGCAAATGGAGAATGTTGCAAGACTTGTGTAAAGTCAATGTTAGGATGGCCCTAGTGGGTACACCCTTAAGGGGGCTGCCTCGGATCCCTGCTATTCCCTCAGATTTATTTCTTATAGACATTAAAGACTGTTTTTTTTCTATCCCTTTACAACCCCAAGATTGTGAAAAATTTGCTTTTTCTGTGCCTTCCACCAACTTTAAAACACCTGATGAGAGGTATGAATGGACTCTTTTACCAATAGCCTAGCATTCTGCCAAAACTATGTGAAGACCCTTTTGGGGCCTGCTCACTGGTTGCCACATGTCACTGTGTACAGGAGCAAAGTCTAAACATGCTCAGTCTCATTTTCTCCAGTGCTTTGCTATGTTGGGATTGACCCAAAGAATTAAAACTGATAATGGACCATGTTTTGTAAGTAAAAATTTACAAGATTTCGTTGCTCTTTGGGGAATTCAACCCAATACGGTAATTCCCTACAAACCCCAATGCCAAGCCATTGTAGAACGCAACCATCAAAACCTAAAAATTCAATTACAAAAACAAAAAGGGGGAATAAGCCCCCACCAACAGTTGGGTATGGCCTTATTCACTATTAATTATCTTAATTTTCAAAAAAATCCGTTGGAATCCCGGTTTCAGAAGCATTGGGGACGACAGGAACAGAGACCTGAGGTATGTGTAAGGTGGAAGGACCCCATTATGGAGCAATGGAGAGGCCCAGATCCGTTGCTAACCATGGGTCAAGGTTTTGGGTGTGTCTACTCTACAGGAGATTCAAACCCCATATGGGTGCCTGCGAAAAACCTTAAGTGGGTAGGCCAGGATATGACTGTCTTAGTTTGTTTCTTCACTACTGTGACAAAACACTCTGACTAGTACCAACTTGGGGAGGAAAGGGTTTATTTGTCTTACACCTCCCAGGTCGCACGCAGTTCATCAGGGAGCCCAAGGTAGGAACTCAGGGCAGGAACCTGGA
>NW_008357493.1:2072446-2078418 GCF_000622305.1 Nannospalax galili
TCCCCCAGGAATATACCCCCCTCCGGTTGTCCATGCTTGGCTAACCAAGTTAGGCAGAGACTAAGACTGTCACAGCTGGCATTACCCATATGGCTGCCCTTAATCATTATGCATTTTTAGCCAAGGAGGGGTAAGATGTCCCATGACAAGCACTCCTAAGACAGGACATGCACATGGCCAGGTGCATGGTCCAATGACGGGCAAGGCTTGGTCAGAGGTGACACAACCTAAGACAGGTAAAAATGCACAAGATTAGAGGAAGGAGATAGCCATCTCTCCTCAGGGATCCATCTTATGAGATGGATAACCTATGAAATAAAGTCAGTCCGGCCTTATAAAATAAAAATAAAAGGGGGAGATGTGGGGACCTAAAGGCCCTGTCTTGCCAAGGTGGTGCCAAAAGGAAGTTACTGGGGTGTGGCCTGACTTGTTTTGAAAGTCTGACAGATACTTCCGCACTCCTGAGGAGTGCATGATCAGCATGTGATCATCCTTAAGATACACCCTCAGAAGGGAGGGGGATTTCCAGATTCCTTTATAAGCTCTGTAACTCCTGCAATAAATGAGTTCCTGCTTGACTAGACTCCCCATTGCATCTGATTATTCCTGGTGCTAGGGGCGGCAAGGGCTGGTGAATGGCGCGCTTACTCATCCCCAGTCATCCTTGTGTGGGGATCACAGGCTCGAACCCCCCACAGTTTTGGAGGAAGTGTTCAAGAGGATGCTGAGACATATTATTGGGGAGTAAGGAGTTTATTAGAACAGACAAAGTGGCCACAGCATGGTAGGGACTCTGAGGAAAATTCAGGTTCCAACACCAGAGACAGACAGCATGGTAGAGTCTCTGAAGAGGGGAATCAGCACCCATGTGGTAGAAGTGGGAGTCTCTTCTTCCACGTTTCTGAGAATGGAAGAGATTTTACAGCACAAGCCTGCAGCCAGGTTCTCTGATTCCCAGTTGGGAGGCAAAGAAGTTGGTGGTTAGCAGGATGTGTGACCACCAATATCCCTTTTGATATAAATTAATGTCCCCATGTGAGAGATCCTGGCTCCAGGGAGTCTGTCAACTAGGGACTCACAATGTCAATAGGGTTCCTGTCATCTGTGAAAGGAAACAGGCTGCTGTAGATATCGTGGCCCAAACAGTGGCTGGATTCTAACACCACATTCTTACAAAATGTATGCTAATGTGTATAAAGTTGTGAACATAGTCACACAGATCAAAGACTTGTTTCAGGTGATTTTAACACATATATTTTGAATATTTATCTTTATTGAAATATAGACATAAAAATAAATATCAGTTTTAATCCTGTAGTATAATTTTAAGTAGGCACACTATTACATTTTAAAACTTTTACATGGCATAGCATAATATTGACAAATAATTAGATTGCTGCTATTGGTTACCAAATGTTTTAGTTTGACAAGAGACAGATAAATATAAAGTCAGAGCCCAAGATATGTAATTTGTGTACCAATTAAAATAATATATCCATCCAATTAATTGAACAGAGAGAGGAGAGAGAAGGAAAGAGGGTCAGTTGGTACATAGGAAGTACGAGGGCACCAATTTCTCATTCTAGAAATTGACAGTTGAAAGAATTTAAGCCCTGATCTTGCCTTTCAAGGTAATCATAGCTCTAAATGAAAAAAAAAATTATTTACGGGGGATTATAACTTATAAGTGAATAAAGAATGATAAAATCCTCAAATCATCACTTTACCATTCCTAATTAAAATCGAGTCATGCACCAATCATCAAAGGAGAGCAACTCTGGACCACTGGTGGGGACTGTCATGAAGGGATTAGGCTGCCACCACTTGAATCCTTTGATCAGTCTTAGCATAACTGAAAATAGAAGTCAGACATTAGGTGTCTCCCAGTGTAATACAATACTAAGCACACAGCACCAACTATAATATATTCTTGCAGAAAAAACAAATGAATGTATAAACTTGAACCTGATCTAACCAAGCTTCTAGGGAGACACCAAGGATAAAGAAGCTAAATTACATCACAAGTGATCAAAGAAGCAAAGCAGACCATGTGCTGCTCTACAGGACAGATGGTCTGGATCACTGAGCAATGTCAGAGAGAAAAGGGTGGAGGAAGGAAAGGAGAGAGCTCCTGTCTTGGTTAACACTTTATCACAATACCTGAATGCAATAAACAAACCTTAACTTAATCCAATTTTTTAAAAATATTTTATTTATTATTTTTATTTTTTGTGTATGAGTATATTGCCTGCATTTATGTGAGTGCACCTGTGTCATGCAATGCCAAGGAGGTCAGAAGAGGGCTTCAGAATCCCCTGGAATTGGAGTTAAAGACGGGTCATAGCCACCATGTGGGTGCTGGGAATCGAACCCGGGTCCTCTGAAAGAGCAGCCAGTGCTATTAACGGCTGCTCCATCTCTCCAAGCCCCCAAATTTTTTATTATATTACAAAAAATTATTTATTGGGGGGGCAGGGGATGAATGGAGGTCAGAGGACATCTTAGAGGAGTCCGTTCTCTTCCTTCAGCATGTTGCTCAGAGGAATCAAACTCAGGTCAGTAAGGCTTAGCAGCAAGCACCTTTATTCACTGAGCCATCTCACTGACCCCATAAGCTATATTGTTATCAAATACTAAAAACAATTTTGAAATTAAAAAAAAATGAACAGTGACTATCACTTTTTTAAAAAGTGATGGGAATCGGGAGCTGGAGAAATGGCTCAGCAGTTAAAAATGTGTACAGCATTTTTACACACTTCAGATCCCAGCACCCTCAGAATGTGGCTCACAAGTACCTGTGACTCCAACTCCAGGATATCTGATGCCTCCATGGGTACCTACACTCATGTGCACATACCCCCACACAGACACACATATCCATGATTACACATAAAATAAATCTTTAAAAATGTAAATAAAGAATTTAAAAATCATGATAACTGAAGATACAGCTCTGTTAGTCAGTTAAGTGCTTGCCTAGCATGCATGACATCTTACATTCAACCTTCAACATAGATCCAGGTATGGAAACACGCCTGTAATCCCAGCACTTGAGAAATATGGGCAGGAGGATCAGAAATTCAAAGTCATCCTCTGCCACATAGAAAAATTGTAGCCAACTTCAATTGGGCCACAAGAGACCCTGTGTACAGGAAAAAAAGAGGAAGTAAACCTAAACTAATACCCAAGAACCTTATGTAAATTGTACATATCAATACTGATGAGCCAACAGGCAACACTTGATAAACTGCTGTTGGTGCAAAAGCATAACATGTACCCCAAAGGGGATAAGAATTAGTTTATTCTGTGACCAGGGTCGAGGAACACAGATTCAGGTTCCCCAGAATTCCATGTTCCAGTGTGGAAGCAGTTTCATGAAGTTTTTATAGTAATAGAACAAAGAAAAGTCATAAATCAAGACAATTTTCAAATACATTGGTGGAAATATTAAGTAGGAAGATACAGCAAAAAAAGAAATTTTAGCTCTAAGTCTAAGATGCTATCTGATAAAATTCTTAGCCTTTTGGTTGGAAGGAATTGTTTCTTTGTTAAGTTAATACATTGTTAGTTACAAGATATTAAGTCAGAAACAGAAGTTGGCAAGGAGTGTCTATTTAAGAGTTAAGGATGATCCAAGATAAATTGTAACTAGGCTCTGGATCTGCAACATTTCTAACTCTCCACAGACATTAAAGTGCTAATCAATTGGTCAGCCTTGCAGGAAGTTCAGTCCAAGATGCAGGATTTTTCTGGGAACTTTTCTTCACACTACTCATTATTAACTCTTCTTCACACTACTCATTATTAACTCTATAACTTTGATAATTGTACTATGATTATGTAAGGCAATACCTTTGAGGTAAAGTATACAAAGACTTAAGATCACTGTCTTTAAGGCCAGCTCAGTTTGCATATTAAGGTCCATGTCAGCCAAGCTATATTGTAAGTCTCTGTCTGAAAACCAAGCAAGCAAGCAAACAAACAAACAAAAAACAACAATAAAATAGTAGTAGTCTCACAGATTACTACTGAACAGAGAGAAATCCAAAAGAACTATTCCAAGCTTAAATAGCCAAACAAGAGTATATCTAAAATTCTAGAAAGGGGGCTAATGAAGGCGCATGCTATCAACCCTGCCATGCCTGAGTTCCATCCCTGAAACTCATATGATAGAAAGAACCTGCTCCCACAAGTCTTTCTTTTTTTCTTATTTTATTTGTTATTTTAAAATTGTATTTGTATGAGTGTATTGCCTGCATGTGTGTAAGTGCACCCATGTCATGCAATGCCCATGGAGGTCTGAAGAGGGTGTTGGATTCCCCTGGAACTGGAGTTATGGATGGTTTAGCTGCCATGTGGGTACTAGGACTTGAACCCAAGTCCTCTGCAAGAGCAGCTGGTGCTCTTAACTGATGAGTCATCTCACCAATCCCTTCCACTAGCCTTTCTATAAACTCCTCATGCCCTTGTTCTTCACACATATGCAAATGAATATCAGAGGCTTGAATGGAGCTTAGTTGGTAGTGTTTGCCTAGCATACACTGAATCCAAACTTGAATAAATAAGATAAACAAATATCTCTGAGACAGTTGGAAGAATTCGATCTTGGTCTGGTCATAAAATAGTTTTAAAGAATTATTGATTTTTTAGGTGTGATGATAATAGTAATCAATGTGTCTTTGGCTTGTGAAAGACCATGTTCTTATATTTTAGGGATGAAAGCATATACAGGGAAAGTGCACTTTTTTCTACAATTTTCCTAAAAGTACTTTTGCTTCTCTGGTGGAGCAGGGAGATTATGTACATGTCAGTGTGTGTGTGTGTGTGTGTGTGTGTGTGTGTGTGTGTGTGTATGTGTGTGTGTGTATCACACAGAACATCCCAAACCATCTTATTTGACTATAAACCCACTTCCCAGATGGCACCCTCCCATAGCTTCCCTCCCCCCACTAGAGCCCTTATACTCTGATATCCCTGCTACTGTCTGCTGTGTTGTCAGCACACCCAGCCATTCCCCACTACTTGCTCTTCTGGTGAATCTAGTCAGCCTATCTAGATTTGGTTTAGGATGGTCACCTGTCCTCTTCTAGCAGCAATCAGTTGTCAATACTCCTTTAGATAAGATTGGGGTCTTCTGTTCATTTTCCCAGTTTTATGCTAGGTTACTATCTGGGAGTTCCTTTGGCCACCCTGGCCAACAACTCAAAAGAAGGTATCTCCTATCTGGCATTGTTGCTTGTTGTGTAGCCTTTAGCTATGCATATGGACTCTTAAGAAATTATATTGACCCCTTTAATCTTTGGTTATACTTTCCTTTTGGATGTTTAAGGCCATACAGTTATCCCAGATAAACCAATTTATTTTTGCTCTTAAGGTCGTTTTGAGAATCTGTTCCTCGGGGGTCACATGGGCTTGGGAGGAGCCCCTGGTTCCTTTCTTTAACCAGTTCCGCCTATGTGAAGATAAGTCAAAGGTCCTGCTTGACCATGGTTGGCTTTGCTTGGAAGCATGAAGGAAGTGATTCCTCTGTGTTGACCCTCCTTTTCATAGACTGGAAACTGGTTCAAGTCCAACTGGTGTGATCTCCTTGGCCTCCTTGATCAAGAGGACAGGTAACCCACCCCCATTATAGGACATTTTGAGAGATGCTCATAGTCCCCTGGAACTAGTTGACCTAGGAGGGCAAGGAACAAAAAGGGTCCTTTATGTCCCTCTGACCAAATTATTATAGACCTCAAAGTATGTCTGTTAAATACCCAAGAAGATTAGTTCCACCAGTCTGGTACTTTTAATTACTGTCTGTCATGTAGATAAATCTTGGGCAAAGACAAATTGTTCTCAGATAAACCTTACCTACACATATATTTCTTGATCTGCTATGTATAACTTGTCAGTAGGTGGTATGAGTAATTTGGTTCTCTCCGGTTTTCAAAACTAGCTAGGCGTTGTTTCACTCTCACATTGTCTCACCC
>NW_008357493.1:2078765-2079689 GCF_000622305.1 Nannospalax galili
TTTCATGATTTCATCTTTCTTTACTGCTGAGTAAAACTCCATCGTATATATGAACCACATTTTCATTATCCACTCATCAATTGAGGGACACCTAGGTTGCTTCCATTTCTTAGCTATTGTAAAGAGAGCACCTACAAACATGGATTTACAAGTGTCTCTGCATTAGGATGAGTTCTTTGGGTATATGCCAAGGAGTGGTATAACTGGGTCAAATGGTAGGTTCATTTGTAGTTTTTTAAGAGTTCTCCACACTGCTTTCCATAGGGGTTGAACAAGTTTGCAGCCCTACCAGCTGTGGATGAGTGTTCCCCTTTCCCCACATCGTCTCCAACATTTGGCATCATTTGTTCTCTTGATCTTAGCCAGGCTGACTGGGGTAAGATGAAATCTTAAAGTGGTTTTGATTTTCATTTCCCTAATTACTAGTGATGTTGAACATCTTTTAAGATGTTTCATAGCCATCTTTACTTCTTCTTTTGAGAACTCTCTGTTCAACTTTGATTGGTTGCTTCTTGTCTTGATTCTCTGTTTTTTGAGTTCATTATATACTCTGGATATTAAACCTCTGTTGGATGTGTCATTCGTGAAGATTTTCTCCCATTCTGTGGGTTTTCTGTTCACTTCCCTGGTTGCCTCCTTTGATATACAGAAGCTTTATAGTTTAATGAGGTCCCATTTCTTAATTCTTGCCCTTGTTTCCTGAGCAATTGATGTTCGGTTTAGAAAATCCTTTCCTACGCCTATATCTTGTAGGTTTTTCTCAAAGTTTTCTTCTAACAGTTTCAGTGTTTCAGGCTTTACATTGAGGTCTTTGAGCCATTTGGAATTGACTTTTGTGCAGGGTGAAAGATAGGGGTTTAGTTTCATTCTTCTACAAGTGGAGATCCAGTTTTGCCAGCACCATTTGCTAAACATGCTGTCTTT
>NW_008357493.1:2080043-2081242 GCF_000622305.1 Nannospalax galili
TCTGGTATAGTAATCCCCCCAGCATTGCTCTTAGTGCTCAGGGTTATTTTGGCTATCTGAGATCTTTTGTGCTTCTGTATGAATGTTAGGATGGTTTTTTCCAATCCTGTGAAAAATGTCATGTGGATTTTGATTGGCATTGCATTGAATCTATAAATGACTATTGGTAGGATGGTCATTTTCACAATATTAATTCTTCCAATCCATAAGCATGGGAGGTCCTTCCATCTTCTGATGTCTTCCTCAATTTCTTTCTTTAAAGATTTAAAATTTTCATTGTAGAGCTCTTCATTGATCTTTGGGCAGGTTTCCTCTGAGATATTTTATTTTTATTTTTTGTAGCTATTGTGAAAGGGAGTGTTTCCATGTGCACTTTCTCTGATTGCTTGTTATTGGTGTATAGAAAGGCTACAGACTTTTGTAGGTTAATTTTTTAACCTGCCACTTTAATGAACCTGTTAATAATTTCTAGGAATTTTCTGGTGGAATTTTTGGCATCTCTTAGATATAATATCCTCTGCAAAAAGCGATAATTTAATCTCTTCTTTTCCAATTATTACTCCTTTAATTTCCTTCTCTTGTCTTATTAAGGAGGCTGGGAGAGTCAAGATGCAGTGGGCCATGTGGTTCTTGTCTTTGAGCCCATTTATATGATTTATGATGTTTATTGACTTACATATATTGAACCATCCCTGCATCTCTGTGCTATAACTGACTTGATCATGGTGGATGATCTTTTTGATGTGTGTCTGAATGCAGTCTGCAAGTATCTTGGTTGAGCATTTTTGCATCTATGTTCATTTTTTCATTGTATCTTTACCTGGCTTTGGTATTAGAGTGATGATGGCTTCATAGAAGGAATTTGGACGTTTTCCCTCCATTTCTATCTTTTTGAATAAATTAAGTGGTATTGTATGTAGATCTTCTTTAAATGTCTGTTAGAATTCTGCTGTAAATCTATCTGGTCCTGGGCTTTTTTAGTCGGGAGGTTTTTTTATTACTGTTTCAATTTCTTTTTTTGTTATGGGTCTGTTTAAGCTGTTAATCACTTCTTGGTTTAGTTTTGGTGGTTCCCATGCCTTTAGATATCTGTCCATTTCTTTTACGTCTTCAAATTTAGTAGCATATAGGTTTTTAAAGTAATCCCTTATACAGTTCTGTATCTTTCTAGTGTCTGTTGTGATGTTTCCCCTTCCACC
>NW_008357493.1:2081857-2083930 GCF_000622305.1 Nannospalax galili
AGAAAGTATGTCCTTTGGTGCTTGGGTAGCATACTCGGTAGTTGTCTGTTAAGTCCATTTGATATAATGGTGTTCTTTAATTCAGATGTCTCTCTGTTAACTCTCTGGCCTGTTGACCTATCTAATGGAGACAGTGGGGTATTGAAGTCCCCTACTATTAATGAGTTGGGGTTAATCTGGGTCTCAGAGTCCTGTAGTATTGTTTTTATGAAGCTGGGTGCACTAGAGCTTGGTGAATATATGTTCACGATTGTAATATCTTCTTGGTTAATTGTTCCTTTGATCAGAATGAAGTGGCCCTCTTTATCTTTCTGAATAGTTTTAATGTCTATTTTGTCAGATATTAGAATTGCTACACCTGCTTTTTTCTTAGTACCATTTGCTTGGCATATTTTTTTCCATCCTTTCACTTTAAGATAGTGTCTGTCCTTGAAAGTGAGACGGGTGTCTTGCAAATAACAGAAAGATGGGTTTTGTTTCTTAACCCATTCACCTAGTCTGTATCTTTTGACTGGGGAGTTCCGTCTGTTAATACTTAAAGTTATTAATGAAAGATGAGTATTGAATTCTGTCATTTTTATTTCTAAATTCTTGCTATAGCTATACTTTTACACTGTTATACCCTCCTTGGAGTTCTTTCTGAAACCCCTTGGGTATAGTCATTCCTTTCTTCAGCTCTTTGTATTGCTTCCAGAAATCTCTGAAGGGCTGGTTTTGTGGACATGAATTCCTTCAGCCTATATATGTCATGGAAGATATTCCTTTCCTCTTTAACTGTAATAGACATTTCCTCCTTCCACTATAATAGACATTTTGGCTGGGTATAGTAATTTGGCTTGGCATCTGTGGTCGTTTAAAACTGGGAATACTTTGGACCAGGCTCTTCTGGCTTTCATAGTTTGCACTGAAAAGTCAGCTGTAATCCTAATGGGTTTTCCTTTATATATGACTTGTTTTTCTTTTGCAACTTTCAGTATTGTCTCTTTGTTTTGTACATTCAGTATTTTTACTATGATGTACTGTGGAGAGTTTCTTTTCTGGTCCTGCCTGTTTGGTGTTCTATATGCTTCTTGTATTTGTATGGGCATGTCTTTTTTTAATTTTGGAAAATTTTCTTCAACAATTCCATTGAAGATCTGGCCCATGCCCTTATCTTGGGATTCTTCTCCTTCCTGTATGCCTATGATTCATAAGTTTGGTCTTTTTATGGTGTCACACAATTCTTGCATATTTCATTATTGTGATTTCTTATATTTTTCATAATCTGTGCTTGAGTGGTCTAGTTCATCCACTTTATGTTCCAGTCTTGATACTCTGTTTTCCATTTTATTCATCCTATCAGTGAGGCTTTCTCCTGTCATTTCTAATTGGCTTACTGAGTGTTTCACTTCCTTTTTCATTTCAGCCTGAGTATTCTTCAATATTGCTCTTTTCTGAATTTATTCAAAAGTTTATCCCTATCATCCTTCAGTTCTTTGATTTGTGTGTTCTTTAAATTCACTGAATTCTTTTATCATGTTTATAATTGTTCTTTTGAGCTCCATGTCCTGCATTATCTCTAGGGGGTTCTCACTGTACTCCTGTAGAGGATTATTGGTATTTGGTGTGGATATGTTATTTTGGTTTTTCATGTTATTATATTTTCTCTGTGATTTTGACATGTGGATTTCTTTTGTAGTCTCCTGTTCTTGTGTAAGACTCAAGCCTTTCTTTGTTGGATTTAGGCCTGCTCAAGAGAGATGGGACCATCTGAGAAGGATATTATCAAGGGAAAAATGGGGAAAATGGGAGCATTTTATATGGGGAAACCATGGTGGAAGTGTTAGACAATGAGTGAGATAGATAACGCACAGTTGGTTTTAAAAAGCCAGAGAGAACTATATTATTCCAACAACCTACTGGCAAATTATACATACAACTAGTTCAAGGAACAAAATATATATCTAGTTAAGGTTTACCTATGAACGTTTGGTTTTTGCCCAAGCTTTATCTGCATAGCACATGGTAATTAGACCTTCACTATATTGTAGCCAGTAGCTTGAAACAGTTATCCTCATTTACAATAACACCACA
>NW_008357493.1:2089416-2165021 GCF_000622305.1 Nannospalax galili
AGGACCAGAAGTGGTGCTCCTGGAGCCCAAGAAAGGGACTGAGTTGCTCTGGGTGAGAAGGGTCAGGAAGCAGTATTGGTTCCCCAGGTGTCTGGGGCCCCAAGACTAGGAATGGCGCAGGGCTCAAACTAGGAGTATAGAGCGGCAGGCAGGGGCCGGGGGGGATGGAAGGGTGAATGAGGCTTAGGGAGTCCGGGTGCGGAGAGCTGCGCTATATACTTACCCCAAGAGGCCTGAGGATAGTAGTGCCTCTCTTTTGATTTTATATGTGAGCGGCCAGATTGCTTTTGTCTTCAGAAGTTCCCACAGAGACCCAAGTCAGATTACGGTCAGATGCTCTCAGGCTTTCTCCTAAATTCTAGATCCCTCCAGGATAGATTTTGGCCTCAGGAATTTGGGAGTTGGACTGGCCTGGGAGCCAGGCTCAGGAAAGATGCTGATCTAGGACAGCTGGGGCCGTGCCACTCAGAGATGCAAAGGAAGATGGGGTCAGGAGGTGGCTCCAAGGGCCCCTGGGGACTGCACTGAGGAGCTGGGTTGGTCTGGATGCAAAGGACCTGGAAGAGGAAAGGTCAGCCCCAGTGTCCAGGAAAGAGCCTGGTGGGTTGTCCAGACCCAGGGAGGCAGAGGGTTGTGAGGGAGGGGCCAGGCCCGGAGAGCCCCTGGGGACCTGAGAAGGAACTGAGTTGGTTTGGATGCACAGGATCAGGAAGCAGTAGTGGTTCCCCAGGAGTCTGGGGTGCCAAATCAAGGAATGGGACAGGACCCAGGCTAGGAGGAGAGACTGGTGGGGAAGATGGGAGGGTGAGTGAGGCTGGGGGAATCAAGGCGCTGAGGGCCCAACAGACCTACCTGGGATAGAGAGGCCTGTGGGTAGAGAGAGGCCTGAGGTTAGTGCAGGCCCAAGGAAGCAGAGGGAAGTGAGGGTGGGGCCAGGCCCAGAAGCAGTGCTCTTGGGGACCAGAGAAGGCACTGAGTTGGTCTGGATGAAAAGGATTAGGAAAAAGTGGTGGTTCCCCAGGTGCCAAGACAAGGAATGGGACAGGACCCAGACTAGGAGGAGAGACGGGCAGGGGAGATGAGAGAGTGAACAAGGCTGGGGGAGTCAAGGCACGGAGGGTACAGTCAACTACCCCAGAGAGAGAGGCCTGTGGGTCCTGCAGGCCCAGGGAATCAGAGGGAGGTGAGGGAGGGGCCAGACTCAGAAACAGTGCTCCTCGGGACCTGAGAAGGAAGTGAGCTGCTCTGGATGCAAAGGATCAGGAAGTAGTGGTGGCTCCCCAGGTGTCTGGGGTTCCAAGACAAGGAATGGGACAGGACCCAGGCTAGGGGGAGAGAGCGGAGGGAGAAATGGGCCCTAGTTTTATGTTTTAATCTTTGCTTTTGTACTAATTTCTTAACTGCTTTTAAAAGTTTTTCTCTTGTTTAATTAGATTTTATGATTGTTCTTTTCTGCATCTATTGTATTGTGTGCCCTCTTTTATTTCTCTTACCTCAAAACCAACTGCTTTGTCATATAAAAATGGCTACCCCCTTGGGTTGGTGAGATGGCTCAGCAGGTAAAAACACTTGCTGCAAAAGCCTAGCAACATGAGTTTGGTACTAAACTTACAGAGGGATGGAAGGAGAGAACTGATTCCTCCAAGTTGTCCTCTGATCTCCACATGTGTGCCATGGCACATGTGCCTGCCTCCCTCCCCCTAACACACTGAGATTCCATTTCATCCTAGTCGGAATGGTTATCATTAAGGAAACAAACAAAAAACAACAACAAAGGAAAACAAACAACAATGCTGATGAGGATATCAGAAAAAGGAACTTTTGCACACCTCTAGTGGGAATGAAAATTTGTGTAGTTACTATGGAAATCAGTATGGTAGTTTTCAAAAAACAAAGAATAACTGTATGACCCAGCTATACCATTCCTGGGTATATACCCAAAGGAATCTAAAAATACAACAGACAGGAAGATCCTATCTCAAAAAAAAGAAAAAGAAAAACAAGCAAACAAATAAGAACAAAAACAAAACAAAATAAAAATACTACAGAGGCATTATTCACGGTAGCCAAGTTATGATATCAACCTAGATGTCCATTGACCTATAAATGGATTTTAAAAGGGTATGTTCATGCAAATGGGTTTTATTTGGTCATAAAGAACAAAATTATGCCATTTGTAGGAAGAATGATGGGCTTGGAAATGATATTAAGTGAAATAAGGCAGACCCAGAAAGAAAAATATAGCCTGCTGTGACCCGGATGTCCCTCTGATCCTGTGATGAGAGCCATGGTCCCACCTCCTTCCCACACTCTGCAAAGGAGTCACTCCCCTTACCTCTTTCAGCCAATCAGTTGACTTAACTGTTTGCAGGGAAGGGACTAAGAGTAGGAAAGCTGGGAAAATCACAAGGCTGGTCTCTCGCCATTTTGTGAGGCTGCCAGGAGCCATGGGATTCATGTTTGGATGTGGACTTTCGAACACAGCCCATGAATGGGGGTGTCACACTTCTGTACGTAAACCTGCACCCCAAACTCAGTTAGCAAGTCCAATAAACTCGTTAAGATTCTTCAAACTGGGGTTCGGGGAATTCTTTTCTCAGGTTGTCATACAGACCGTGGGAGGAGGGGATCGGATGCCACGTGTGCCTTCCAGCAGTGAATTTGACTCACACATGCTTTCTTTCATGTGTGGAACTTAAGATACACAGGCATACGACATGAAGATCAAAAGGAGACTATTTGGGAAGAGGAAGAAGATAATTGGGAGAGCAAGGGAGAACTAGAGAGTAGTGGGCATGAATATGGTCAAAGTACTTGATATACATGAACTAAAATGTAATCATGAAACTTGTCCCTTTGTACAATTAATATACACTAATAGAAAATTATAAGAAAAAAGAACTCAGAAGGAGTGAAGTCCTTGACATATGGTCAAGGATAGCTATGAACGTGGCCCAACATAAAACCATAGACTTATTTAAATCATGATGAGATTTTGTGTGTTTAAATCAGTTGCAAGTTTGGGCATGAGCTTTGCAAATGACAACTTCTCGTCACAAAGTTAAAAAGAGACTGCACTTCTCCCAAACTGTCAGCTTCTCCTAGACTCCCATCTCTATACTCAAAGCAGGACTAATCAGCAGAGCACTTTATATGCCCATCAGAGGTTTGGCTTTCTGTGGATCATTAGTGCTAAAGCCAGCCCAACCACTTCTCTTTTAAGTATACTTCACACCAGGACTTCTGCAGATCCTCCCCATTCACTGTGTCAGATCGCACTGACCTCTTCAGCAGCTCCCCACCTCTGAATAAAATAATGCGATTTTTTACAAAGGCTAAATATAGACATTACTGGAAACTTCAATAAGAACTGTTTAAGTGGAGTAGTGGAAGAAAGCATGACTACTGTGGGTCCTGGAGAAAACAGGGAGAACAATTGAAGAGTGAGAAAATATTAGTTTTTGAGAACTTTTGTTGCAAAGAAGAGAAAACATGAAAGTTGTTGGCAGGGGAAGAATGATAAAGTAGTTTTTTGAATTTATGTTATTTATTTTTATATGAATGAAATGACAGCAAGTAGGCTTTAGGAATAATTTAGTAACATTGAAAAATGATGCTATAGAGAAGAAAGAAAAATGCTAAGAAAGCCTTGAGTAGATAAGCTTGAATATTTGTTGTTGTGAAATGCTTCACCAGAGAAGACCACCCAGACACAAAATAATGCCAAAAGAAAGTCCTTTATTGACAGTCAGTGACTACACAGGGCATTTGAACCCAAGTGCAGTGTCTAGCTGTTCTTAGGGTAAACGTTTATGCAGAAAAACCATATCCCGGGTGAAAAGTTTAAGTTTCCATAGCTTAGGAGTAGAAAGCCTCTCTAACAATTACTATTCCGTAAAAGCAAGCCAAGCATAAAGCACAAAAGCCATATATCTGCAGTTAGCAGAAGCAACCAGAAACATGCTGACCTGTTCTCAAGACAACCAGGTGTCTGCTGATGTGTTCTCAAATCCATACCTTCCTGTTCCCACAGCCTGGGCCAACTGCCTTTTAGTTCCAGAGGATACATTTAGCCTAGACTTCAACATGGCATAGCTATGGTCAAGAAGGTGCCTTATCACATCATGTTTCTAAGAAATTCATGATGGAGCCCAACCCCCAGCGCACTGGTGTTGAGAGGTGGAATCTTTATTTTAACTTTATTTTTTTAAATTTTATGCATATGAGTGTTTTGCCTGCATGTATGTAGGTGTGCCATGTGTAGGCAATGCCAGTGGAGGCCCAAAGAGGGCATCAGATCCACCAGAATTGGAGTTACAGATGGTTGTTAGCCAGCATGTGTGTGCTGGGAATGAAACTGAGTCATCTGTGAAAGTAGCCAGTGCTCTTAATCACTGAGCCATCTCTCCAGCCCCTATAGGTGGAATTGTAAGGGGATTCAGGTGGTGAGTGGAGTGCTCATGGATGGGATAAAGGGATTGAGGGAGCTTGTTGGCCCCTTTTGTCTTTTGATCCATGGAGAAATAGTAAGAAAGCACTCCATATGAAGAATAGGCAGCCGCCAGACAGTAAATAGGAGCCTTGACCTTGATTCCATAGCCTCTAAAACTATAGGACATGAATTTTTCTTCCTTACAAATAACCAAGTCTAAGATATTCTGTTATTGCAGCCTGGTGGGACTAATACAGAGGCAAATGTATAGGTGATGTGGGGAAGGGTCTGTGAAGTCTCCTTTTCTCAGTGAAATAAAGTCAGATCACTTTCCTGTAAAGTGTGAAAAGTTTGAAGAGGCAAGTGAGGGTCAGAGATGTTTAGGAGAGCTGGGCAATGAACAGACTGTGCTAAGACCAGCCAGAGTTTTATTGATTCTAGTTAAGGAAGCTGTCTGTAGGGTATTCTAGGGACAGAGAATAGTGAATGTAGCTTTAGTTTCTCATTCCTTTTAAATTTCCTTTTGTTGTATTTATACATCCCCTCATTTTTCCCGTTGTTCTGGAAGATTTGCTCAAATAAACTACAGAAAACACAGCTCCGAAGCAAATGGAAGGTGGAAGTTATAAGCATGTTTGCTGGATGTCAATAGAGAGCAATTTTAAATTGTGAGAGAAACACAGCGCCATCTGCTGGACACAGTATGAACTGCTACTTCGAGGTCGTTTCCTTTTGTAATTAGACGCTGCCACATTACTTTCCTTGTTAAGCTGTTTTTAGCTATTGCTGAAATTAAAGTAAATACTGTAAAAGAATCAGTGCTGCATTTCTGATCTTATTCCAAAGTGAAAGGCATTGTGTAGTAGCCAATAGGCATACACACCCCAGTAACCAATTGCAGCTAAGATTAAAATGTAAAATATTTAAATTTTATTTGTCTATATCATTTTTTTTTCAAACTACTAAGAGGTTAAGACACGTGATGGTTAAGAGGTTATTTCCAGGAAGGGTTAACTGAGGGCAGAAAACCTTCCCCTAGAGTGCGTGGCAGCTTCAAACTGCTGCTCATTTATAAAGAGGTCCAATGTAAAAGCAGTGCCACTTTGCCTGCCCACCATAGCCTCTTGCTGGTGAGTACATATATTCTATTGCTGCTGCTGCTGCTGCTGCTGCTGCTGCTGCTGCTCCTGCCATTCTTCACTGACATCAGAACCCAGCTACCACTAAGTCTTGCAAGAAGATATGTGCTGAAAAATTACTCTTTCCAGGTCAACCTCCAACGCCCAAGTTCTCTAATTACCTTAACATTTACGCATCAGTAGCTCCACTGGGCACTCCCAACCAAACTGCCACCATCTTGATGAGATCAGCTGAGGCTACTTGCAAGGGTCCCTTCAGGCCTATGGACTGTTGACTTTGCCTCCTCCTCCCAGCCATCTGTATGCAATTCTGCCCTTATTTCCTGGCCTCAGGGTCTGTGGGATGGGCTAGAGAACATAGGCTTTGGAAGACTTGGAAGGGATGCGCCGTTTATGCAGCTATGAGGCAGCAATCATCCATGCCAGGTGAAGATTTTCCTGTGAGGATGCTTTGGGGCCAACCCCTGATCCTGTCAGCAACTCACTCATGCTTTGTAAGCAATCCCAGTAAGCTCATTAGTTCACCATGGTGGAATCTTCCCTATGGCGAAATCTTACTTTGGTTTGTTATTAGAAGTTTAAGAGGACTGGGTAGATGGTGTTCATCAGGGAAGGAACAGTTTGTATGTGCATGCGTGCTTGTGTGTGTGTGTGTGTGTGTGTGTGTGTGTCTGTGTGTGTGTGTGTATGTGTAAGAGCTTTTCAAGAGATGGATTCCTTACTACAATCTGACATTATGGGTTTCTTAATTCAAGATGGTGCTTGTTCATTTTTATTAAGTTCATATTTTATTAAGTGCCCATGATGAAGTCTAGTATATAGTAGACATTGAATAAATATTCGTTGCTAAGATATGGAAATTGATGTCAATGCTGTTTGATTTACATAAATAGACATATTATAAATGCTAAAGAAATTTGAGCTTTAGGATCCTGAAGATTTGTTTTTTTTTTTTATTGTGCACGCCCCACCACCTCAAAAGAGACCAACCACTATCCTCAGATTTGTTTTTTTTTTAATTAAAAAAATTTTATTTTTATTCTATGTGTATACGTATATTGCCTGCATGTAGGTAAGTGCACCCGTGTCGTGCAATGCCTGTGGTGGTCAGAAGAGGTTGTCAGATCCTCTGGGACTGGAGTTACGGACAGTTATTAGCCGCCATGTGGGTGCTGGGACTCAAACCCGGGTCTTCTGCAAGAACAACCAGTGTTCTTAACCGCTGAGCCATCTCTCCAGCCCCAGGTCCTGAAGATTTGTAAGCACACGATATTTTCACTGTATTTAAAAGTCTTCTTTCTTTCCCTTTGATCCATCCTTCACATCTTCAGTGAGACTGCCGAGGCTGCAACATTTCTGGAATTGTGCTCAGAACAGGCTGAGTTAGGATGCATTTAGTCTGGTGTTATTGAGCTGTATACGTGTATGATGTCCTTCACTTTTCTGTGCAGCTCTGTCAGTTATCCTGGTGTAGAAATAGCATCTGGGAATCCGTCTTCTCACTGTGAACACATCCTGGTGGAAACACCAGCGTCAAGGCCAGAGGTTATAACACAATGTGAAAGCCTTCTACAGTGCCTGGAACTGGAGGAATGTGTGTCGTGGAGGAGAAATAAGGACAAAGGTACAGTAGAGGAAAGAGGGTTGTGGAGGAGTCTTCATTCACTAGGTGTGTAAGTCATACCCTGAGAAAACCGAAAGGATGTAATCTTCTAACAGGAAAATATTCAGACTATACTGTGATTTGAAAAAAAAAAAAAACCCTGAAAAAAGCAACTTATTTGGCTCAGAATTCCAGTCTAGAGTCCATTATTGCTGGGAAGTCAAGGCAGCGGGAACTTGGGAGAACTGGCCACATCACATTCACAGTCAAGAGGAGAAAGGAATGAATGCATGCATGCTTGCTCAGCTCCCTCTCTCCTTTTCATTTAATCCGGGTCCTGGCTCCCAGGTCCCAGTGAGGCTCACTTTTAGACTAGTCTTATCAATGCAATGTAATCCAGACAATCCCTCACAGACAGGCCCACAGGCCAGCCTGATCTGTACAATTCCTCACTGAGACTCTCTTCTCAGGTGTTCCAGATTTATATCATCGATAATTAAAACTAACCAGCACAGAATTTTATATTGTGGGGTACAATCCTACCCCAGTACACAAACAGCAAAGGTATCTGTGGGTGAAGTTTTATGCGTTCTAATTTATTGGCTTGTGCCTTATCACATCTGAATTCTGAGGAAGTCTGCTGTTCTAGATGAAATGATGTGTGAAATCCTCAGAGTTGGCAAAAGTGCCAGAATTTTCTAAATTGTCAACAGCAAATAATTTTTCATCAACAACTTTTGATCTTTATTTTAAAACTACTAAAATTGTCTTATGAACAAGTGATCAAATTGTCAAAAACTATAAAAAAGTGTATCAAGCATATTTTTAGGTAACTGTTACTTTTCTAGACTTTTTGTTCAATCAGCTTTACAAGAATTGAAGTGTGTGATGTTTCTGAATAAAATATAGTCTTTCATATCTAATTTTGGTTTTCAATTTTTATACTATTTTGACAATTTCTTTGTGATACTTCTTCACCAGGTAAGAACTAGTCACTCAGTTCCTCCTTATGGTTTATGATTAGAAATTAAACTCATTCTAACAACACTAATTTGCATTACCCGAAGTGACAGGCAACCTTTTGAATCACATTTATTTTAAATGTGGTACCACTGTAATCTATTTATATTTTAAGGAAAAAATTGCTGTTATTTTTAGATGCACTAATGGCATTACTGCTGTTTTTAAAGCTCTTATGGAGGCACATTAATAAAAATACTTATGGACCAAATGATGTATCTAGGATTTGTTCCAAAATTCTAATGGAGAAGTTGATGGGATATGGATAAGGCAGTTTCAACCAAAGGCTGATGGCTTAGAATCTGGTCAATGGGCATTAGTCTATGTGCCTGAGTGTTCAGAGTCTCTATGAGGTATTCAGGTATTCGGTCTAGCTGTCAAACTCAATGGATTTAACTCTGTACTTGCTCTGGATCTTGTGTTGGTTTGGGGTTCTTTTGTGTTATTGTCTGTATTTTTTAAGGGAAATTGTATTTTATGTGCATGTGGTTTTTGCCTGCATGTATATAAGGACATCTGTGTTCTGCAATGCCCATGGAGGCCAGAAGAGGGCATTGGGTTCCCTGGAAATGGAGTTATGATCAGCTATTGGGAACCAAGCCCAGGTCCTCTTCAAGAGCAGCCAGTGCCCTTAACCACCAAGCCATCTCTCCAGCCCAGATTTTGTGTTGACACTGTGAAATCCTCACTATCTGAACCACTCCCTCTCTCCCTCTGTGCTCCTTCTGTCCATCTCCAGCTAGATCCTCTCACTGGTCAGTGTGCTACATACAGTTCCTCCTCCTCACCCCCAGCCATGGGGGGAGGGTGGAACAAGGGCTCCACCTGGGTCTGTAGATCTCTTCTGTTATGAGGAAGCAGTGTCAGTGGAAAGAAGAGCTCTTGCATGGTAGGATGGAACCCAGCCATCTGTTTTTTCCTCTTGGTGTCCTGCAACGACTACAAATCGATCAAGACACCAAGTGTACACACTGAGTAAACACACCAAGAGGCAACAACTTGACATTCTGTTAATTTATTTTCATAGAATATCACAATAGCAACCAGCGTTCCAATTCAGAGGAATCTACCTGTGGTTAATGTCAACCTTGATGGACTGTAAGTGACCCCCAAAACTTTTTGGATGAATTCCACAGATTCCAAGAATTTGAAATATGTGCCACCCGAGGAGCTTGGAAGTTTCTTTTCTGTAAGATTTGGGGTGGAACAACCCAGCGAATGGTTTTGAGGACAATGTTCTCTGGGTCTGCTGGTACACAGGCATAAAAAAATGGCTTGTAATCTCTTCTTTCTGAATGGAAGTTGATATTCTCCTGAGGAACTTCTGAGGCCGGCCTATGATCACTTTGGGGATAACTTGATCTTTTTGATTCATAATGATGCACGCTCTTCTTCCTTACACGTTTCTCTTTAGTGTCAGTATGACCATACTCTGAGTCCCAGTGAACATTATACTTTCTGTGGGAGTCAGATTTAGCCTTCCTTCTTTCTTTGATGTGTGGGTGCATGGGAGATGTACCATGGTCTTTTGCAGGACGCAATATAATAATCGATTCAGTTGTTGTGGAAGTTAAAGAGCAGCTTGTTTTGCTCCATGTGGTCCATGAACGCTTCCCTTCTCTGAATGATGTGGAAGATGAAGTCGACTGAATTTCTACAGTGTTGGATGAACTGTGAGACAACCAATCCAGAAACCGTGTTTTGGAGAATGGTCTGTATTTTCTCCTTTTGTGAGATTCACAGGAAGGTGATGTCACAGGGAAGGTTTGTTTTCTATGGATGCTAGTATGTTGGGTACTTGGATCTTTACTGTAAAATGGTTTCAAACAACTTGTTTCTTCTACTTTGAGATTTGCCAGAGGAATGCCTGGGGATATGCTGAAATTTTGTGACTCCTGAGTTAAGTAAAAGTTAGTTTCTATGAACACACATTCCTCACTGTCACTTTTTTCTGGAGCTAGATGCTCCTCCAAGTTAGCTGAACTCTCGGTATTTAAGGGAATATCAGTCCACTCATCAGAAATCCAAGATGAATGTGAATCAGCTAAATCAGTAGCACTTTGCTGAGTCCTTGAAGCAAAACACTTGTATGAATTTGTTTCCTGAAACCATACATGACACTTTCTATATTTTTCTGGTGTCACATGGGATTTTAAATCTGAAAGAACTCTGCTATCTTTCTCATCCATGCCTCGTAGACCAGGATCAAAGGCAGACACAAGAGTTGGCTCCTGGAATTTTTTTGGGAGTAATATGTTTTCATTTTTGCAAGCAACATGTTGTAGAGGTCCTTTATCAAAAGAACGAGTGTGATTTTTTCCACTGTCATCTACTTTCTTATATCCTGAATGCACGCTTAACTTAGGACTATGGTTGGGGAGTATATTTGGCTTAGGGAACGTAGCAACAGGAGACTTAGATATAGAGTGGAGGTATTTGCGTTCTAAATCATGATCAATTTCACAAAATGATTTTTTATCAAAAAGTACTAAGATTCTGTTTGCTCGAACTGGTCTTTTTGTGGCAGAATGGATACACTTAAATAAAGGTTTTGACTGATCCTGGGCACTGGCCTTTACGTGAGATTCTGCCACTATTCTGGGGAAGATTGCAGTTTGCATCTCCAGGGTTTTTGTGGAAAGGTGCATGAGAAGGTGCTCTTTTTCCTTCTCTGAGAAGGTTTGGAGAACATGAGTTGATGGTAGACCGTCAGTGGAAGTTGCTAGTAATGTTATACCTTCTTGCTTTTTAATACCCTTTGGTTCTGTCGCAACTTCTTTGCTGCTACATGAAACATTAGTGGTGGGTATTTTCAGACATCTAGGAAGGGGAAAATCTCTTTGGTAATCGTGTTTTAAGTTGGGTTCTATAGTATCAACTTCTGGAGACATAAAATTATTTTTTTTATGTCTTGAGGAAAGCCTCCAACTGTTATCTTCTGAAACAGGCCCTTTAGGGTAAGAGTTAAGCTTCTGTAAGAATATGTTTACCATCTCTGGTATCTGATCAAGATTTATTTCAGTTGCTTTTGAATCTAAATGCATAGTGAGCTTATTCCTTGATTCCGGGGTCATATGTTTTAAAAGAGGCTTGCGCAGCAATATGGCATGTGTTTTTGATGGTGGGTCTGAACTCTCTGGAAAAGGTGAGGACTTCAAGTCATCTGGCTTATAGGCTTGTGCTTCTTCCATTTTGTAAGAAGGAACTTTGTCTTGGATCTTATTTTCAACAGGAGCTTCGAAGACATTTTTAAGTGTTTCGTAAATGGGAAACAAACGTTCTACAAGTGTTTTGTTTTCATTACATCTAACTTGAGGTGGCATGGACACAGTTCCTGGAGCAGCTTCTTGTTGCTTGAAAAGCAGGGGACCTTCCCTAGCATCAAGGAGTTGGAGCCCAAATACTGGCTCTACCAGCGGAGAGGGAACATTCATACTCACAGTTCTTCTCATATGAGTTTCCGCAATATGCTTTGCATCTTCAAGTGTAAGTGGGCACTCTAAAGGTGTGTGATTGAATTTTGATATCTGTTCTTGCTTAACTGTATACATGTCAGGGTTTTTCATGATCTTTAAATCATTACTCTCTGGAACAATCCATTCTCTTGTTTGTGGATTTAAGTTCTTTTCACTTACTTTACTTCCAAGGGTTGCCTCTGATCTGACATGAGGAAGCCTCTGTACTTGCTGATCATTCACTGCAAAGAACTGGGAATTGTGCAGACCTGAGATTGTAAAATTCAGTTCCTTCACATTGAACATATCCTTAGTTTCACTAGCATCTAGCGATTTCTCCTGGGACAGATAGCTTTCCTTTACTCTTCTTAGATTTGTTTTAAATGCTACTATTTCTTCGGCATGAGATGGAGTCATCATGGAAACACACAGACTTCTGTTTACTGCTGTTGGGGCATCTTTCCTACCTGAAACCATGTTTTTGGGTGTGTTGAAGGCAGATTCTAACTTCCTTCTATTTCTTGGACTACTACGTCCTGGGATACCAAGAATCCTTGAAATTGGGTACTTTGGAATTCTCATGGTTAAATATTTGGCTTTCAATTCTCTTTTCAGATTTGTTGTTGTGAATCGTCTTTTCTGGATTTTACGAGAGAGAGGAATATAGACATAAAATGAATCCGGAACAATTATTTGAAGCAATTTTTGTTTTGCGTGAGACAGCTCTTCTTCCTTTTTGAGCTTTTGCTGGACTGAGTAGTTCTCCATGTAAATGGTTGACTGAGTCTTGATCTGAGGTTCTGCTGTTGGGGAACTGCTGGTCCCCGTTTGTAGTTTCTTGTCCAAGTTGACAGTGCAGTTCTGTATTTCTCTTTTGTGCTTTTCCAGATATGCAGCTCTGCTTGTACTTGTATTTAACTTCCCGTCTTCCTGACTCACAGTACTGTTGTCCATTTCTCGTTTTTTCTGTTTCAGATTTACATCAGGGCTTGTGTCACCATCTTTTGCCTCCATGTGTCTAGATTTTAGTAGGCTATGGAACTTCTGAGATGATTCTAGATCACATTTGTCTTGTTTTTGAACAAGCCATGATGAATCTTTTCTTCTTGTAGCATTAAACTCTATAATATTCATATATACCACTGGTCCTTGGCTGGTGCTCACTGTAGTTTTCTTGCCCACATCTTCTTGCAAAGGTACCCCCTGATTTTTATTGTGAACTGGAAACTTAAGAGAAGGGAAGGAGTCTGGCTCTGTCCAGGGTCCACTTTGGGGCTGTGTCGTGACTTGCATTTTCACAGTAACATTTTGCTTTTCTTTATTTTGAGACATACTGAGTTTGGTGCTGCTTATTTCTTTCAGCAATCTCTTCCTTAATGCTAACACGCTGGGGCAAGACATTTTGCTTATGGAAGCATTGCTTTGTATATTTTTCTTTGGCTTATCAAATTTGCCTGAACCCAGAGAGTCTACAAATAGTTTTGAGGAGGTTTCTTGTTTACTTTTTTCCTTCTGATTCTCAATTTCAGTTAAAGGTTCTTTTTCAAAATTTTCTGGCTGATCCTTTTGTCCTTCGAAGGGCATGTCTGGAATTTTTTCCTTTCTTATGGTACCTAATCTTGTGAAATCAGTTGTAGCATCTTGTGGACTTAACTCTCTTTCTTGCTGAGAGCTGATCATGGAGTCTAACATTTGTGGCCTGGCCTCTCTCTGGGGCAAATAGTATTCTGTTCCTTTAATACTTTTACTGACACCTTCAAACGACTCTCTATTTGCTCTTTCCTGGGCATCTGATAATTCCTGGAGATTTTTCTGTGAATAAGAGGATCCCGTAAACTTTGCTATGTTTTTCTGGGCTTTGTCCTGTGACTCTGTAGAAAAGACAGGAGCTGGTGGTATGGACAGGAAAGTCATTTTTGTAAGCGTATTTGGTTCACCTTTACCATTTTGCTCTTTTTTCTCCAGCACCTTCACATTCAGGACAGATTCCTTTGTATCAAGATGATGTGAAATTGGTGAGATTTTTGCCCTTTTACAGGGCACCCCAACTGTCAGGTCCACTTTTTTTTCAATCTGCGGTGTCCACTGTTTTCCCCTTCTGACACCATTAGCCACTGCCTTTGTGTTTGCCATCTTCTCTGCACCTGGCAGTGCTGGGACCATATGTGGCCGTGGAGAAGATGGTTGACTCTCAGGCTTTTCTTCATTTACCTGCATACATTTATCCAGGTTAACACTGCTTAAAGAAAGTGTGGAAGTATAAATTTTTCTTAAAACTCGTTCACCTTGACTGTCCTCATGTTCGTTTGATTTACACCTGTTAATACAGATATGTAGCTGTGATCTGCAGAGCTTCTGGGATGGGGTTGATTTCAGTGACTTCAGAGTTAGATCTGTGCCTCTCCTGTCTATTATTTCTTTTCTGTCTGTCTCTTCTTTCTGAGGCATACGTTGTTTTGAAACATCTTTCATGACATCACCAATCATTGGCTCTGTCGGTACTGTTTCCTCATCGCCTGATAGTCTCTGCAAAGCAGAGTTTGTAAGTCTTAGCTTTGTGCCATCTGATTCTGTTTTCTCATCCAATTTGGGATGAGGCGCATATGGTAATGAAGGAGAAGACACCAAACCTGATTCATCTTTAAGTTCTTGCAGCTCTATTTCTTCATGTTTGGGGGCTGTCATGAGCTTTATTATTTCTTCTCTACTCTCTTCCTGTTTGGCTGATATAAGTTGCTTTCCATTTTGTAGACTGATTAAGAGATCATCAGTAATTGGCAGTATATATGTACCTCCTTCAGCACCTGATAATTTCTGGAAATTTTCTGTGACGACAGAGGATCTTGTTAAGGTGAATGTGCTTTCTTCCTTGGTTATAGAATTCACAGTAAGGAAAGGTTGAGAAGACACAGTCTTAGATGCCTGAGTCAGCATTACACTTGACTTGTTTTTATCTTCCTCAACATTTTCCTCTTGCTCTCTAGTCTTCCTCTGAACGTCACTTACGTTTTGTGTATGTAAGATAGGTGATTTCTTTGTCTTCAAGATATCCTTGGAATCCGTTACACTATTTATACCCACAAGTTTTTCTTTATCTTCCTTTTCTTTCTGTGATATGTGTTCATTTGATTCTTTTGCATCACTGGAAAGTTCTCTGCCAGTTACTTCTGCATCTGATGATCTGTTGGATGAGGTGAACAATTCTACAGTTACATTTCTCAGATCCACAAGCTTTTGTCCTTTGGTTTTCCTCTGCGACTCTTTGGTACTGAGTATATGTGGTAGTAGTAGTTTCTCCACCTTTGGATTCATTGATTTGGAGATCTTTTTGTCTTTCACATATTTTTTGAGTCTATTATTTTCTTCTTCTTGTGTTGAAGACTGTGTGAGTTCTTTCCTGCTGATTAACACCCAACCATCGGATGACTCTAACATACAATAATCGAATAACTCAGTGTATACCTTTTCTTCTGACTCTGATGTATCCTGCATCTTTGGTGGTGGAAAAGAGAATTGTGTTCCACCTAGTATACCTTCTTTTTCATTCACTCTAGTGTCTGACTTGAGGAAACACACAGAAGGCCGTGGAGTAGTTCCCTTTAGAACCATTCCTGGTTCACTTTTCTCTTCCTGTACCTGTTTTAGTGTCTTTCTGTCATCCAGATGTATGCATGGGGATATTTTTGCTTTTAAAGTTAATCTGTCTTCTGTATCTTCTGTGTCTGTGTCTATACATGCTACTTGCCCCGTAGGCAGTGATTCTTGTGGCTCAGGGACTACTATGTGGTTTTGTATTATTTCTGATTCAACATCTTCTTTTGTTTCTAATTTAGAGACATCCAAAGACATGACAAAGTGATGAGTTTTGCTCAGAGGCATGACTCTGTCCTTACTATCTCTTGGTTTCTTTTTACTTTGCTTATTCACGTTCACTTGACATTTTCTTGTTTCGAATATACCTAAAAGGGATGCTTTCTCCCTCTTCACTGCTGTGGTCTTGGGATGCACTGTGTTTGTCTCAAAAGTATTTGCTCTGTCCTCTTCCTTATGTGATATGTATCTTGATCTTTTTGAATCAAGTACAGTATCATTCAAAGGAGATACCGTATCATTTAATTTCTCTGTGTTGGAAATTTCCATGTTCCATGAATGTGAAGAAAAGGGTCCTGTTACTCCCAAAGTTTCTTCTTTGACTTCTATTCTCTTGTCTAATTTACTGTGAGAGAAAGATGTTAAGATTGGACCCTCACCTAGCTCACATTTTTTTTCTTGTACACATCCCAAGTTTTCATTTACATTTGTCTGTTTTTCTGTAGTGTGTGGGCCACAATGTCCAGTGATAGCTGGTACATGTGAGACTAATACTTTATCTATATTGCAACTTGTGTCTTTGGGACACATTACATCTTTTGTATTCACAATTTTTCTTCTACCTAGCCACATCTGTGGCTCACGTTGTTTCACGGTTTTTATATCGCTTGATTTATTACTGTTCTCAGTTGAATTTATACATTTCGTCTTCCCTGCACCAAACAATTTCTGATGCTGTAGTTGTGAAGTAGCATATTTTATAACTGCTATATTGTTTTCTTCTATTATTGTATCCAACTCATGATGAGAAGGCTTAGAAGGAAGAGAGTCACAGGGAATGACTTTCTCTTCACTTTTACTTCCTCTCCCTTGATTTTCACGTGTGCGATTCCATTTCTGTTGCCCTTTACCTTCTGGACCCACTATCTCCTGTTCTTGACAGCCTCCTTCTGCTTCCCCTTGTCCTGTACTTCCTGTGTCTGCATCCCATGGCATTTGGCTTTCTGGGTCCACTCTCCCTTGCTCTTTATTGTCTCGTTGGCATTTCCCTGGCTTTGTACAGTTTGGATCTGCTTTCCCTTGGTCTTTGCCATCACAATCACACTTCTGTTCTTTGCCTTTTCTATCCATTTTTCCTTTGCAGTCTTTATCCTTTGTGTGCACTATGACTTTCTCAGCAAACGCTTTTGCTTCATCCTCTGTTTTCTGTGGCATGTGATCTTTTCCTTTTTGTGTACTGCTTGGGATATTACTCTCCATCCGTTCTTTACTTGCTTTTATCAATGTGTCTGATGACTTCTGGTGTGGGAGTTCTGGGAGGGAATATATTACTACTTTGGTTGTATCTTCTGCCTTTTCTATCCTTGTATTTGATTTTAAGCAAGTGCTGGGATTTGTCACAGCTACATATGATTCATCTTTCATTTTTTGTAGTTCTTTCTCTTGATCTTTGATGTCTAACTCCATTTTCTGTGAAAGTGGTGGTATTTTTTCTTTCGGAGGTATGATTTTTTCTGTTTTTATATTCTCTTCTTTCTGGATTGCATGTTCTATGAAAAGTTTTATACTGTTCAAGATAGATTCACAAATAAACCTTTTATAAGTGATTTCCCTCCCATGTCCTGATGGTTCCTGGAGCTTTGACTGTAGACTAGCAGATCCTGTCCTTATTTGCACAGCATCCTCTCCATATAGTCTGGTGTCCACTTTAGAGTAAGGCAGGGGAGATATGGAAGATTTGCTTTTTTCCTTAACTTGTTTATCTTCTTGCATCTTTTTATCCTTTTCTTCAACATTAAACAGTAATTCCTGTGGCACTGAAGATTGTTCCTCCCTCAAGGAGGGTCTTTGGAAATGCATCATGTTCTCAGAAGCTGTATGCAATTGATCTTTTGGTGGCATAGGTTTTACTTTATTACTGCTTAAAATATCATTAGTTGCACCTGACAACTCCTGCAGTGTTGATGATTGAGGGCAGAATCTTGTTATTTCTTTTAAACAGCCCCCTGTTATTTTAGAACCCCATTCCATGTCAGATGAAGGAAGAACGGAATCCCAGGATTCATTCCGAACTACATCTAGATTATTTTCATTGCCCCGAGCAATGTCTTTTGATGCTTTCTCTTTCACTGGGTTCAAAACTTTTGAATTTGATGTTGCTTTTGCAAAGATTTGGTTCTTTGTGTTATCAGTTTGATGTTGGTACAATATACAGGATGAAACAAATTCCAGAATTTTTTCTTTGTTCTGGTTAAATATGTTCAATTGTTTTGCCCGCAGTTTTTCAGAAAACTCCACTTTCTCTCTACTTAACTGTAATGAAGTGTCAGCTACTGCTGATTGATCTTTTCTTCTGGCATCTCTGACGCTTAGAGAAGTGCTATCCCTTTCTTTGTTATTCAGGGTCTGTATTAGATGGAGAGGAGTCCTCTTGTGGCAAGGTACAGAATCCAGAATTACTCTGGGTCTGTGACCTGGTTTTTTAAGTCCACTCTGACCTCCACCCATTTTGTAAATACCCTCCAGATTTGTACAAAGAAACGTCTGTGCTTTGGAATCTAGTACAGTATCAGTTTCTTTTAGTCTTTCTCTTCCTAATATATGTGAAATATTTTTTCTGATAATATATACATCTCCTTCCTTAGCCATCTCTCCAGTATTTTCCAAATGAAAGGACTCCCTAACAGGGCAGGGGACCAACCCCGAGTTTGCCTTAGCAGTGCCTTCTTGTTTTGGCAATTCTTGCACCTTACGAGTCTTTTGCTGAAATGTATCCATCTCTATGAGAAATATATTCTGCCCTTTTGAACTTGATGAAATATTCATTTCCTTCGATACTTCGCTTCCCAGTGGAACTGAAACAGAATCTACAAGGTCTTGCTGTACTCTTTGTGCAGTGAGGAATTCTTTGGGTCTTGGGGCATTAGAGGTTTCTCCATTCTCTGGAAACACGATACAGTCTGTTTCCTTTTCCAAACTGGCATTCAAATCACTGTGTCTAGGCTCTTCCACTTGTTGGTCAATAATTAACTGATCTCTACTCTGTGGAAGAATATTTAGTAAAACCACTTCGCGTTCCTTTGGCTTGATGATACATTGTGCTGGTCTTCTGATAGTGCTGGGTACTGCATACCTATCAACAGGCTGCAAAAACATTTTAGTTTCATTCAGTGATTTCTTACGTTTTAGCTGAGGAAGACTATGCATTTGCTCTTGTGGTTCATCTTTTCCCACCTTTAATTCTGTAAGTTTTTTAATTTGAGATGCAATATAGCCAGAACCACAAATACCCTTCCAGACTAAGTTTGCCACATTTTTTCTTTGAGGTAACTCCTGCTTTTGAATGCTCTGTCTGAGTTCCTTTCTGTAGCTGTGGGTTCCACATCCTGTAATATTAAGCCTCTGGAAAGCAGTAGTCTTCCTCACCTTCATATTTATCCTTTTGGGATACAGGACACTTTTCACAGAAGTTGTTCTTCCTTTATTCTTGTGGCTTATGACATTAGGAGAAGCAAGCTTATCTGCATAAACATAATCTCGACTGATCCCTTGTACACACAACCTTTGCTGTCTCCACAATGTGTCCATATTTCTGTTCTGTTCTATTCCATTTCTTTGCTCGACGATACCGCTGTTCTCTATTGTGCTGATACATTGTGCTCCACATAGTGAATAATTTGAAACTAGATTGGGATTCGCTGTTGTTTTTACGTCTACTAATATTTCAAAATTTTTAACCTTTCTAACTTTTTTCTTCCTTTTCTCCTGTTCTTTAATCAATAAGAGTAGTTTTTCTATACTTTGTGGCATGTGAGCCATATCTGAAATATATGCTACATCTGATATTTTCTTTACCTGTTGGACTGCTTCCATTAAGAGTTTGTCTTTTATTTTTATATCTTCCTTTGGGTTTTCACTATGAAGTTGATGTGGTACACAAGAGGAAATGGATCCCAGATGAGATTCTGCAAGAAGATTTGGCTCCTGTAGCATCAGCAACCTGGGAGTAGGTGACGTTTCTTTTGAATCCAATAGGCTGTTTGTCACTTTCAATCCTTTTGTTCTCTGTGGACTTGATGGTTTGTCTTGTTTGGTTGTGAATTCTTTGATTGTTTTTAAATGAGGCAGTTCCTTCGTGGGAAAAGAAATGGATCCCAGACTGCTCTTGAGAATCACTTCTGGTTCCCATATCCCTTGTTCCAGGGGAGATTTCTGTGGCAGGACTTCTTGCCAGCCACTACAGACTTCTGTTCCTCCTCTACTTCTTGGGATGTCAAGCCCAGGGTAATTTGCTTCACCTTTCTGTAAAGACGGCTTAGAGCTCACCCTTCTTTGTAGATCTTCTAATCTTCCAGGGTGATCTTCCTTTATTTGCTGTGACCTAACCCTGAATGGTTGGGCATACTGCTGATGAATGTCCTCTAAAGCACACTGATGGTCATGCTCCTCCTTGTGATTTCCTTTCAATGTTCCAGAGGTGCTGGCTGTGTCAGTATTTCCTGACATTTGCCTTTTGTTTGATGGTTTCTCCAGATCTAGCTGTGGAAATATGTTCTTTCTCCCTTCCAGCTTGTCTTTGTCCAGTTTTACTTCAGGAAGCTTTTTAGTGGGGTGCCTAATGCATTCAAAGTCAAAATTAGCTTTTGGAACTATGTTTTCTCCATTTTTACTCAGGTGGAATGAGTGCTGGTGCTGAACGTTATCTCCAAGTTCTTCTTCATTACTTCCATTCCCACGTCTCAGTGGAGGAACCGGTATTTTCTTTGCCTTCAGCTTTACTTGTTTGGTACAGACAGTACTGTTCTCATCTGATGTTTTCACCTTATCTTCTTGCCTCACAATCTCAGTATAGGTAGGGTCACTGGCAAAAGAAAAACTGCAGATAGGTCCTGAGATACTGGGTTCCTCCTTGTTCTTTTGCATGGCAAAAGACTTTGGATTCGTTTCCCAGCTTGTTTTAAATTCATTGTTCTGTCTTTTTACTTGAAGAGTATGCATATTAGAGAAAAGAACAAACTCTTGATTACACTTTTCTCCAACTTTTATATTTCCTTCTTGATCTTTTAAATAAATAGCTGTTTCCTGAAGAGCAGTGTTCTTGGAACCCACTGGATTAACTGAAAGTGTTTCTGATTTGAAAGGAGCAGGCTGTCTCGATTGACCTACTCCAAATGCAAATGGTTGGGTACTCTGTGGAGCTACTGTAAACAAAATTGGTTGTCCATACTCTTCTCTCTCTTTAAGTTTTGTTTTGTCTAGGGCATTTCCACTTTCAGAAGATTTTTCCTGCATATCCCACATGCCATGGGATGGCTCTGCTTTTATATGCCGAGCAGGCATAGAAGTATAGATAGAGTTTAAATCAGCATTTAATACACCATTCTCTACTTTTGTCTTTGAGGCTTTGAAGTTATTCTCATTTATGTTTACAGCAGAAAGCTCTACATCATTAAGTGATTGTAAAACTGCTGGTTGCTTTACTTGTGAAGGTATACCTCTGGGAACTGAAAAGTTACTTGCTCTCTGGCTACCAATCTGTTTTTTAAACTCTTCTAAAGAATTGAAATCCCTGGCAATAGAATTGACAATATCTGTCAAAAAACATGGAGATTTTTGTTTTAAAGAAGAGTGGTCAATCTTCTCTTTGCCTTGTTTAGTGATGTGGTGACCTGCTGGCTCACGGATGTCTGCACAACTGTGTGATTTCTCTGTGCTTAGGAGTCCATCTGTGAGATAGATTTGCATGTTGTTGCTTTCTAATTTTGCATTCATTTCTAGATCAGTCTCATGCATCTGACTTTGGGAGGAAAAAGATTTCCTTAAAAGCACACCTTCTGACTTTCCAGGACTAGGTTTCTTTATGAGATGTACATTTGCTGTTAAGTGTTTTGTATAAAATGAACCAGGTTTTATTAGCCGTTCTTGCTTCTCTACCCCACATTGTCCAACATGTAGTTCTGCTTCCCTTAGAAAATCAGAACTACCCTTGCCAATGGAATCAGCACACTTTGTTATGCCTTCAACTGGTGAGTCCCCCTGTGTTGGCTGTGTGTGAGTAAACCTTGATCCTCCCGTACACATCTCCTCTTTGAACTTATTTTTCCTTATAATGTTAGAGGTACCTGATCTGACGTAAATGGTACTTAGAAGTAGATCACTCATGTTTTCATTCTGCCATATTTCTTTCACTTTGGTTCTTAATCTTGATTTAAATTTTCTATGTTTTATGGTAAAGTGTCCTTTGATTTTGATTATCTGTGAAAGTGGTGACTTCCTTTTCTTCATAGTTAAAAATCTGTTGCTCATTGTAATTTTATTTTCTGATAAGTTTACTGTGTTTACCTGGCTTTTAGAGGCAGATAAGGAAAAATTGGAAGGTCCCGAGAAAGTTGCGGTTATGTTTGCTTGTGACTCTGCCTTTTCCTCTATCATAAGACCAGCCACAGGTTTTTCAGGTGTCCCGATAGAAAAAGTGCCCCCTGCTGCTGCATCAAATGACAGTTTATCAGTTATTAAATTGGGTGGCCAACTCATAGGATCTTCAGTAGTGCCAAGTAATGCCATTCCCACTTGATCCTTATCTCTCATCTGCCACTTACTGGGATGCTTTTTCTTTCTATGGCCTCTTGTGATGTTAAGCAACTTTGAAGCTGATGGTTGCCTTGTGTTGGGTCTCACATCTCTTTTGCCCAGCAACTCTAATGTGTGGCTCTCACTTTTGGATTGAGATAACACAAGGTTGCAGTCATCTGAAGGTTCCAGAGCTGTTTTTAAGTCATCTTGATTCCATGCTTTTTGTTCAGAAAAGGGATAGTCACGTTTTCTAGGATTTTCATACCAAGTATTATCACATGGTATTGAGTGCTTTGGAAGTGGAGCCTTTTGACCTACCATGCTGCTTTGTGTATTGCTCACACTGGCCTGTGCTGGCCCCTCATGAGGCGGCTTCTTTAACTCTGGATGAGTTGCTGAATTCATCAGTTCTACATCAGATTTCACACAAATAGGGTCTAACATCTTCTGAGCACTGAAATTGAATTGTTGAGAAATCAGTGGGTCTTCTTCACCATCTTGTCCTTTTACAGCCTCAGTACCATTTGAAGTAGTAGCCTTATCAATGGAATGTGTACAGCAAGCTGTCTCTTCATGTACTGACTGGTCTTGCGGCTCAGGACTAAATTTCATTTTCCGTATCATCTCTTTTATTCTGTCACATGTTTTTATGCCAAGGGACAGAAGCATGGGAGAGGGAATGGCATTTAGGGATGGATCTGCCACAGGTTCACCTTGCTTTGTCTTGGTTTCTGATCTGCATTTTAATTGCTTTCCATGGTTTGGTGTGCCACATCCTGCAATGTTAAGTATCTGAGAGACCACTGCCTCCTTTGCTTTTAAAGCTAGAGAGCTGGGACTTATTTCAAGCCTCTTGTTCATGAGTTCTAAATTCTCTTTAGCTATAGGTGAAGCAAGTGTGGAGAAATCTGAAGACTCCAGCTTTGTTGCTGCTGATTCTTGAGTCAATAGTCTCTTATTTTTCTCTGCTATGATCATACTAATCCTATCAAGTAAGGCATAAGGACATATTAACTCAAAATTCTGTGATTTGGAGGCTGTTGGAGGTAGATTTTTTCTACAGTCATGCTGTGGGATAGTAAGTACCTCTGAAATCGATGCTTTTCTTCCCTTAATTCCACAGGTGGGACTCATTTTACTTTGTAAGACTTTACATGTAAATACCTTGCTCTGCCTTTTAGATTCTGGTAGATCAGGGGTGGAGAGATTCAAAGACAATGGAACAGTTGCTTGTAGATCATTTCTAAGCTCTACGCATTCCAAATTATCCCAGTTGTTCAGTTCACCCATATGAATCCCATCAGCTGGGATGTCATGTTTTGTCTTATAAACCATAACTTCTTCTATTTGTAATTCTTCTGATTTTAGGGGAGGAAGTTTTGAGCTTGATGTGCATGTGACACCTTGGGTCTGAATGCTTTTCTCTGGCCCTTCTCTCTGTGTTGGATCTGCAGACTGACTCTGTTGTGGGACATCTTCTTCTATAACATACAGAGTGCTCCTAGTTCGGTTTCTCGATTTACGAGAGTTAAGATCCTTGCTTTGACTTGAACAAAATACAAAATGTTGGCTATACCGTGGAAGTGATTTGAATAACAGATTGTCATCCTTGTCGTCATCATCATCATCATCACTTTCTTCTTCCTTTTCATCTTGAAGATCAGTTTCCTTGATGTCCTCTGAAGTAACACATCCTTCATGAAGTGGTATCTTTTGCTTCATTAGTACAGAACTGAGTGTTTTTACTCTTGCTTTGCCTTTTTCTATTTCTATATTGCTGTTAATATCAGTATCTGGTGTCAAAGAGTAGGTTTTATCTGGGTCTTTTTTATCTTGATATGTGTCTTCTATTTTTGTTGAGTCACATTCCATTTTTGCCTGGTGGCTTGGACTATCAGATGGCACTGATGACTGCTCTGCCCTCTTCCCACCAGCAGCAGCCTGTTCTTTGTGAAACCTTTCATCAGTCAGGTTATCATCTTCTCTTTCAGAAAATGCATCATCCTTGGCTCCCTCAGACTTCAGAGGGGGATAACTGGAGTAGTTCTCTAGTTTTTCTAACTGAAATTGATCTGGGATGGGGCATGAAGTAAAACATGAAACAGTTTTTGTAAAAGGTGTTTGTGGTTGTACCTGAACTGTTGTTCTTCCTGGTTGGTTCAGTTTCTCATCTGGTTTGACAAGCTCATTGTATTTTTCCTGATATGTACTGAAAATGAGGCTACAGCTATCCTCTGGGACCTGTGAAGCTTCAGGTTCCTCCTCCTCCTCCTTCTCCTTCTCTTCCTCCTCCTCCTCTTTCTCTCCATTCTGTTTTGTGTGAGAGGAACTGCTCACATCAACATAACCTGGGCAGTATACATTCATTCCAATTGGTGTTTTCTCTTGCATTAGCTGCATATGGCCATGTCCTCCTACTCTCCAGTTATCTCTCTGTGCTGTTAAATTTCTCTTTCTTTTGTTGAACAGAACAGGAACCTTGGAATGAATGGGGGCCACATCTGTATCGGTTATGCTTTTGCTTTGTTGCAGACCTTTCATTTCTTTGTTGGGGTTCAGTTTATTCCTGTACCAGTAGTTAACACTTGGTAAAGCCAATAGCTTTACTACTTTCATGGTTCTACATCTCTGACTCACTGGTTTCTGCTTCCGTGTTCGTAATGCTGTTTTCTGCTTTTTAGGCCCAGAAGCAAAGGACGTTGTAACAGAATCAGAAGACTGTAGGAATGTCACTTGCAAATTTGTTGGCAAGTCTGAATTTTTTTCTTCAGTATACAAATTTAGTTCCCTTTCCGAGTTTTCATCAAATTCCAAATCATCTGATGTCTCTGTGTCCATAAATTCATTAAGCGATGCATTCTCTGCTTCTGGAGGTAAAATTTTAGGACCCACAGGGACTTCCACGCCATTTTCCATTTTGTTGGTTTTCTGTGATTTTTCAGTTTCTATGGGATCCATTCTGAGGCTGCCCTGAAACATAGTTTGTGCAAAATGTTTTTGGTGTTGTACACCCTGCCCATTCACAGGTTTCTCTTGTGTTAAAGAGACGAGCAGTGGACCTGGTTCATCAAGGTGCATTTCTTCCGTTTCATCAGCATCAGAACACAGGTCTTGGCTGTGCTGTGGAGCTGCCTCTACAGAAGCTTTTTGTTTCTCTTTCTGAAGTTTTCTCTCTCTGTTGTAGAATACCTTACTCTCAGCCAAGAAATCAATACATGTTTTGATTGCTGGTTCCTCTTGCGTTGACTGAGTGTGATAGAACGTTCTGTGCAATCTGCTGTGGATGCGAGAGCAAAGAGTGTTTTGGCATTCGGTTGAAAATGCTTTAGCTTGATTTATCTTTTTAAACGTGGTCTTGGAGTTCAATTTTGATTTCTTTCTATTGCCTGCAATTCTGAATGTTTTTGAAGAAGGTAGCTTCCCCCTCACATTTGTGAATTCTCTCTCTCTCTTCTTAGGGCAAGTCAAGTTAAAAGTCTTTGAGAAAGCCACTGATAAATCTTTTGATAAATTCCTTTTTTCTGTAGAACCAAAAAGGATTTCCCTTGTCTCATTCTTGTTACTCGGAACATCACTTTCTCTTTGGTTTAGAGGGTCTCCCATCGGTAATCTCTCTGATATTAGAGGACCCATCTTCGGTGCTGCAGAACACTGGGACCCTGTTTGTGTCAATATGCTCCTCTTTGTAACTGCATCATGCAAGGAATCCATTCTCTGTAGGTCAACAGATTCCTCAGCTGTTTGTGTGAATGACACTGTTTGATATATTTCTTTCTCTGTTTTAATCTCCTTCGTTGGATGGGCATCCAGTTCGAAGTTCCACTTGTGAGCTACTGCTTCTGGTAGAACTTGTTTGACTACCTTCACATCTTTGCACAATTTAACTGCTAGTGTATCTGGGGATTCATTTTCTTTATTAAAAGAAGCTAAAGTCTTTTTTTCTTTTTCAACTTTAGATTTTTCTTGTGCTTTCTTCCTATGCATTTTACGACCTGGCAAACTAGACCTCGGAGGATGGACATTCGGAAGCATATGTGCCAACATTTCATCATGCAGCATTTGTTTAATTATAACCTCAGGGCTGCCTCCCAGTTTCTTCATATGTTTTGGAGTACTGTGTGCACTGAAACAGAACTTGGGCGAAACTACAGGCTTCCTTACTTTTGTAATTTTCTGCCTGACATTGAAGACATTTTTTGTTCCTGACAAATTTTTTATTTTGAAAGGCCCCATGGCAACTATATGTAAGTCTCTTTTGAAACCTTCTTTCTTTTCTGCGATATGACCATCCAATGTTTTCATGGGCTTTTCACCAAAGGGGACCCCATACTCTGTTTCCATTAAATTCTCACCAAATGGCAAGTTCTCTGGCATTGAAAGTGAATCCACAGAGTCTGCAGCCCTTTCTCCGCCTGTAGGTTTGTCTTTGTTTTGCTTCACTTTCTCAGCTTGTAGTGAACCTGGGATGAGGCATAGACTATCCTCCAAAACAGTTTGTGTAGAGATAGACTGTATCAGTCCTTCTGTTTCTTTATATTGAATTTTTCTGTTTCCTGAACTGATAGGTTCCATTTCAAATTTGATACATTTGTCCTTTTGCTTCAAATATATGTTGAAGTCTTCTGGCAGCTGTGGGACTGCCTCTTCACTTCGTTCCTCTTCCTCTCTGTCACATTCTTGTGGCTTTTTAAGTATGTTCTTAGCAGTATTCTTTACTTCCTGTGTTATCTTCTCATCTAGTAATTCCTTTTGCTTTGATGCAAAATGACTATAGTTTATTACTGTTGATGTGCTGCCTGTCTTGGTTTTCAATTCACTCTGTATTTCTGTACCCAGTGTTTCGGAAATGATAGTATGCATGACATTATGAAATGTATCTGATGTCCTTCTATCTTGATGCATATCCTTTTTATTGGATTCCAGCATCTCTCTTTCACTTGGGTTTTGATATTCTGCAATATTAGGCATTAATGGTCTCTCTTCCTCTTCCCCTCCTCTATTCACTTGAACTCTCATGCTTTTTAATTCTTCATTTTTCTCATGCTTTTGAGGTCCTAGGGAAATCAACAAATTGACACCCAAACACTTCAGAACAATTTCCAGTGAATCTTTTGCATTCTCCTTGTTTTCTCTTAAAGAGTACCTTTGTGTGTTTGGTGTACTCATTATTAATTCCTCCGCGGTCTCTGAATTTTGCGGGTCCATCTGTATTTTCATTCCTCTGCTTGTTTTGGGAGATGAAAAGCATTGCTGCATAGATTCAGATATCACTTCTTCTGAAAGCATCTCATACTTTGGAACATTCAGGTCAAACGTCTGCTTAACCGAGTCTTTGCAAGACTCCTTACTCTCTTCGTTTGTTTCAAATAATGAGCAAGGCGTTGTAAGTTCATGAGTGTTGACCATGAATGGCTGGTCTACATTTTCAATACTGTCTGAGTTTTCCCTCTCCATGGAACTCCCATAATAGAGTTCCTCTGTAACTGGTGACCTGTTTTGCTTCTGCAGAAAATAGTCACATTTTATTAAGTCTGTTGCTATATTTTTTATGAAATATTTTTTAATGTAAGGAGTAGTAAGCTTAGAGACAGGAATAAGATGCATAGCTCTAGCTGACATGCTTTTCTTTTGAAGTAATTTTTTCTTCTTGCATTCTAATTCAATCTTATCTTTTGAAGTATGACATACTGTCATCAGAATTATCTGTGAATTAGATGTTTTCTTTGCTTTTAGAGATGAAACTTTAAGAGTGAGTTTTTTTTCACTATTTGATATCTTTCTCCTGTTTTTCCGCTCTTTAATGGTAGGTGAAGGAGACATTGAGCTGTCTATAGAATACTGGCTTAATTCTGATGAAGCAAGTGGCTGCTGGCTCTTTGGCATTATCCTCTTTTGTTGTGGACTTAGACTTGAAGTTAGAAATTCAGCATTCTTGAAAACACTATTTTGCCCTTCAATTACATATTTAATGTTGTTTGAATCTTCAGAATAAGCATAATATTGGGTCTCACTGAAATGTTCATCAGACCCTATGCCTTCGACTGAATCTTGTGTCTCAACAAAACATGGGATTTTGATGAAATGTTGGCTCTTGTCCATATCTTGGGCCTGGAAGGAGTTTTGTATGCTGCTAGAAAATGGTGTCCTCATCAGAGCTGGAATTTGAATAAAATCTGGCTGGCTGCTGACTGATTCTTGGTTGTAAATGTATTGTTGCGTTTGACTAGTAGATTGTGTTTCATAAAAGCTTTGATCTTGCATAGCATCTTCTGGAAAAGAACCTTGTACTTGGGCAGGAATAATCATTTCATCAGCAAGTTGACTTTGAGTTAATGGCTCCCAAGTTATTGGACACGGATAATTAGCTTTGCTCACTAATGTAGCTTGGGATCTTGAGAGAATTTTACTTCTCACATTTTCTTCCACAAGTTTAATTTGGTCACTAGAAAGAAATAAATGGACAAAAGGGCACGGTGTCACATTGAGATCTTTATCTCTTGCAGTAAATTTAAAAGCTTTTTGAAAACTAAGATGATCCGGAAACCTTGTCTTTTTCTTCCTGTTGTTTTTCATTATTGAAAATAAATTCTTTGAGGAAAATTGTATTGCTTGACATTCACTTACTGGATCTTCTGTGTGGCTCATGAAATTTTTCTTCTCTTCTGAGTGAAATGGTGACAAAGATGCACTGTTTACACATGATGACGAATGACTTTCACAGAAGTGGCTTCCTTGATATTCACACTCATCTGATGAAAAAGTTCTCTCTTCAAAGTCATCTGCATTTTCTTCAGAAGGAAGTGTTGAAGTTATTTTTCCCGAAAACCTTTTAACTCTGGGATAGAAGAAAATAGGTCAAATGAACTGTCACTTAGAATATACTTAGAAGGACTTCCTCTAGATTTAAGGAAAATCTATCATGTATGAAAACAGATCTCTCTACAGAAATAGAGATAAAGGGGAAGCTACTAATCACATTATAAAAGAATTCATCATCTAGTCATTTTCTTTAATAAACCAGTCAACTGCTGAAGTTCACTTATAAAAGTTCACTGTGAAATCACATATTTCAGGGAACAGGAGAACGTCTACCTCAGTATCTCTCAAAGTATTTATAACAACAAGTCAAAGTGTGAAGATTGTATCCTTTTACAAAAAACATCAGTTTCTGTTCTCTACATTAATTTTCAAAGAAAATTTAGTGGGTACAACAGAATATCTGACAGTATAAACTCTTGTTTTCTACAATCTCATCAGCTAATAGAGGAAGAGAAAAGCCTATATTTGGTGAAAGTACATCTCAGTACAATTTTGGGGTTGGAGCAATAATGTGTAGTAATGATCACACAGCACTGGAATTGCCAATATCCACCTACTGCAAATCATTACTCCCAGTCTAACAAATGCTCAGACCCACAGCATCCACATTATCTAGTGTGATGGTTAATTTTATTTGTCACTTTAACTGAGCTGTGAGTATCCAGGTACATGGTCAAATATTATAATTGATATTTCATGGAAGATATTTAGGAACTAACATGTAAACTAATGAAGTCTGAATAAAGCAGACTGCTCTCCCTAATACAGCAGGAGTCATCTAACCAGCTGCAGGCACACATGAAACAAAAGAGTGATATCCCATAGCAAGAAGAAATTTTGCCAAGATAGTTCTTAGGCTTAAACTATAGATTTTAGATTTCCTAGTAACTCTAGTTGCATAGGCCAATATTCTAAGATAAACTATCATCTGTCTATCATCTATCTATCTATCTATCTATCTATCTATCTATCTATCATCTATCTATCTATCTATCAATCATCTATCATCTATCTACCTATCATCTATCATCCTCTATCTATCTATCTATCTATCTATCTATCTATCTATCTATCTACCTATCTATCTATCATCAGCTATCATCTATCTATCTAATGCCAGGCCAATCACCAAGGGGCAAAACTAAGATACAAAACTAGACCTAGTCAGATGTCGAAGCCAGTACCTCTGATCCCAGCACTTGGAAGACTGAGGCAGTTCTGAGTTCAAGGTTGGTCTGTGTTACATAGTAAAACCCTGTGTCCCAAGCAAAAATTAATTGATGGACTAATTAATTAAAGGTAGACCTTTTGAGACTCCAAATTTGTGGGGGTTTTTTCATCACAGCCTGTTGTTGCCATAGAGCTGATGTTTCATGAAGCCTTCTTCAAGACCACTGCCTATTCCTTCTCTTATTTTTCAGGATACCTTCCAAAGCCCCCAATAATACCTGAAATCTGCAGATAGCACCCAACTCTCTATACTATACTTTTTCTTATACATATATTAAATCATTAACTAATTTTTACTGTGCTGGAGATTAAACCCAGGGCCTAGAGCATCCTAGGTGAAAGATTAACAACAAATAATAACAGTAGAGCAATTTATAACATGCTATAATGAAAATCATGTGAATTAGTTTATTTCTCTGTCTCAAAGAGTCCTCTTTTACCTTTCACTTAAAGAAAGCACTTTACAACTTCTCTTTGGATGTCTGAATTTCCAGCACCAGTGCTCACATGCTTTGGGGCCATTATTAAGTAAGGATTACCTGAATACAAGCACAGCAAGTCTGAAAACAAAGATGGCCACTAACTGACTAATGGGAAGATGGCATATACAGCATGGATGCATTGGGAAAGGGATGATTCTGGGCACAACACAGCAGGTTGGCATGTTTCATCAAGTTCCTCAGAAAGGCATGCAATTTAAAGTCATGAATATTCTATTTCTGGGTTTTTCTATGTAATGTTTCCAGACTATGGTTGACCTCAGGGACTTGAATTCATGGAAAGCCAAACTTCAGATTAATATATCTTTCCTTAATGCCCCTGAAAAATGGCACCTATGGTTCATTCATACCTAGGCAAGAATGAGAGGATAATAACACATAGTGTGGCAAAACTTCAGTGTCTCTGATGCTGAAGTTGAAAACCCATTTTTCCCCATTTTTTTGTGATTTCTTCTTACCTGTAAATCCTCTGATAAACCATAAGGACAGCACACACCTTACCCTGCAGTGTCTCAGACAGTCCAACAGGACTTACTCCAATTGCCATGCTGAGTCGACCCAGTAGTTTGCAATGGCATGCCTACTCCCAGCCACTCCTGGCAAGAATTCTACTTATCTTGCCTCTCTCTACACAGTGTTGCAGCTTTCCAAGACACCTGTCTTACAATTAAAGTTTCTAGGACCCAATAGAATAATAGAGCAACTAGGTTAAATTAATAAAAACTTTAACAACATTCATTCTACACCAAGAAATGAGTGATTTCACAGAAATAAGAAACATTCCTCTTTGTGTATGTGTTGTGTATGCATACGTGTATGCATGTTCACATGTGTGGTTCATATGTGTCTGTAGGTGTGCTTGTGTATTTGTGAGCATGCCCATGGAGGCCAGAGATTTAGGTCAGGTGTCATCCTCCATCGCTTTCGACCTTATATATTGTGGCAGGGCATGTCACTTGAACTCAAGAGCCCACCCATTGGGCAGTTTAATTAGCCAGATTGTTCTGGAGATTTCCTGTCTAAGCCTCCTGAGTGCTGGGATTACAGGTGGACACCATACCCATCTAGCATTTACATGAGTGCTAGGGATCTGAACTACAGGCTGCTTGTGGGCAAGTGTCTTACCCACTGGGCTACCTTCCTAGCCCCCAAACACTCCTGTTCTTATATAGCTACAGTGGTTAGTTTCCCCAGAATTAAATTCAAGCTTTGTAACATGGTATAGAAAGCCCTCCATGACCCTTCTGCTTCCTCACATTCATCTCTTGCTATTCCCTGATCCATGTTAACAGTCCAGCATATCTGAAATCACAGTTTCCTTCTCATAGCTTGCTGCTTCTATTTCTTTGTCTTGGCGTGCCCCTTAACTCTATTTTTAGGCTATTTTACATCCATTCTTTAAAATCCAGCTCCAGGGCCTGTGAGCTAGCTCGGCTGGTAGAGGTGCTTGCTGCCAAGGCTGACAACCTGTTTGATCCCCAGTGTTTGTGGGGCAAGAGAACTGACTTCTATAAGTTGTCCTCTGACCTCTGCATGCACACTGCATACACACACACACACACACACACATAATAAACAAATAGATGTAATTTTAAAAAGTTGAAAAGCCAGCTCTAGCATAGTCTTCATGAAGCCATCCTCAACAGCCCTAGGCTTGCTTAGGTATCTCCTGTTCCCAGACTGTGAGACAACCGTCCTTTGGCTATGTGTCTCTTTAGAGACCAGAAAGCATCTTCAATCTGTATCTTAGCAACAAACAGTTTCCATTATATAGATATTTAACCATTTTTTAATGAATTTTAGTTGAAACCACTAAAATAGCAATAGAGAGTAGTGATGAAGTCAATATTTAATCCACAGTAGTGAGATACCTGATAGATTCTGATTTGTATTCCAAATTTCAGAGAGCATCTACCATTTTTACAGCACCAGTTCAGTGTGGGCTTGGTCCATAATAGACGGCAAATGATTTTTTCCAGTTCAGGTATAAGAAGTGGTGGTTAGTAATTCTTTGTGTATAGTGAGAGGAATAAGCTATGAGAACATAAACTGGGTGTGGTGGCGCATGCCTTTAATCCCAGCCTTTGGGAGGTAGAGGCAGGAGGATCTCTGTGAGTTCGAGGCCAGCCTGATCCACATAGCGAGTTCTGGGGCTACAGGGAGACCCTGTCGAAAAAGACCCCCCCCAAAAAAAAGAGTACGAGTCAGCTAACCCTGTAAACTGTATCTCTCCTTCAACTATGAAAACAACACTACCTACTTTGAAGGATAATTTCACTAATATATGAAAAGCCCTTAATATAGTTTAGAACACAGCAACCATTTAAGATCAACGTTGCATTGAGTTATAATGAACAATTAGAATCCACTGTGTGGAGGGGAAGAGCCTTCTCTGGAATTCAGAAACAAATGCAAGTTTGAATAGGATGCCATCAAGCTATTTTATTTAATTGCAAAACACATCACTTACTTTTCTTCTGCAGATGAGCACACAGCTGCCCGACTCGCTAGACCTATGTGGGATTAAAAAGTCACAGTATCAGTGGAAAATATCTGGCCAAACAGGTTTCATATTAAAAGATGAAACTGTATGGTATTTACCAAATGTCAACCTTCTCGGGACGTTGTCTTCACTCTATTTAAAGATAGAAGATTAAATGTTACAGAAAAATCCAAAGTGAAAAAAAAAAGAATCTTTTGTTTTATTTTTACAAATTATTATGCATGGTTTTGAGAAACAGAGGAGGTCAGTCAACCCTTCTTACCTTCTGAGACTCTGGACTACCATTTTCCTGTAGCTCAAGCTTCTTTTTAAGGAATTCAAAAGTTCTTATGAGGATTATCTCAAAATAAACTCCTAGGAAAACTATAAATAAGATTGTCATCCAAGCATTTTTTAAAATCCAGTCGCCTAGAAAGTCCCGTATCGTGGAAAATGTATTCTCATCCAATATACAATTCAAGATATTTTTAAAGAAATAGTACAGGTTTGACATGATGGATTGGTTTCTCATTCAAAAGACACTGTTCCCAGATGCCCTCCAAATAGTAAAAGTTGTTCTGTCCATCTCATAATCATTTGCAAAGCTCTGGCACAAAAACCACTTCTAGTGTCATTCAGTGCCTACCCCAAATGCACCAGCATTTGCTCCGGCCTCAGTAAAGCAAGGTGCGTGTCACAATGGGTGTTTAACTGAGCTCACAGCGGCGTCAACAATAATGAAAGTTCCCTGGTAAACATGCACAGTACACACAGTGCTAGTGCTAGAAGATGGCTGGTTACTTGGTTTTGGCAGGATCTTGTACTCTAAAGCCTGTGCTGGTCTGGAACTCCCTATGTAGCCCCGGCTGACCCTGGACTAGAGAGCCGCTTGCCTCAGCACAGGTGTGCACCATCTGTGTTGGCATCATTAGTTTTATTTTTTTTTCAAATAGAGTCTTATACTGTAGCCCAGGCTGGCCTGAAGCTCATTATAAAGCCCCAAGGCTGACCTTGAACTCAAGGCAATCCTCCTTCTTTGCCTTCTCAAATGCTGGAATTACAAGCATGAGACATCATACCCAACATATGTAGTTTTAAAATTTTCGTTAGTTTAATAAAAACAGCATAATTGCTGAGCATGATAGCACACACCTTTAATCCCAGCACTTGGGAGGCAGAGGCAGGTGGATCTCTGAGTTCAAGGCCAGCCTGGTCTACATAGTGAGTTCCTGGACAGCTGGGGCTACAGGGAGACCCTGTCTCAAAAAGATCAAAAAACAAAACAAAACAGTATAATTCTACACAGTCTCAGTGTAATTGGATCATGTTAAAAATAAATTTGATTAGAAAGTATTTAATAGTTTCTCTATCAGCAATAGCATTTCTTTTCTTCTTTTTTTATTGTTATCTTTTTTGAGACAGGGTTTCCCTGTATCCCCAACTGGCCTGGAACTTGCTATGTAGCCCAGGTTTGCCTTGATCTCACAGAGACTGGCCTACATCCATTGCCCAAGTGCTGGGATTAAAGGCATACACCACCATGCCTGGAAGTGTTCTAAAAATACTTATTTTTATTTTATGAGTGTTTTGCCTGCATATATGTAAAAGCAGCATTATGCATGCAGTGCCTGAAGAGGACAAAAGAGAATGTTAATGAATGGTTGTTAGCTCTCATGTGGGTGCTGGGAACTGAACCCAGGTCCTCTGGAAGACCGGCCAGTGCTTCTAAATGATGAGTCATCTCACCAGCCTCCACATCAGCAGTTGTGTCTAATTTTATTTTTTATTATTTTATGTGTACAAGTGCATTGCCTGCATGTATGTAAGTGCACTCATGTTGTGCAATGCCCACAGAGGTCAAAAGACGGCGCCAGATCACCTGGAACTAGTTACAGATGGTTGTTAGCTGCCATGTGGGTGCTGGGAATTGAACCTAGGTCTTCTGCAAGAGCAGTCAGTGCTCTTACCTGCTGAACCACCTCAACAGCTCAGCAATAGTGTTTTTTATGCTTTCTTGCAGTCAAGAAAATATAGTCCTTTCCTAGAATGAATGTTGAGCTGACAGGCATAGCAAATAAAAATACTAGATGTTGCCAGGCGTGGTGGTGCATGCCTTTAATCCCAGCACTCGGGAGGCACAGGCAGGTGGATTTCTGTGAGTTCAAGGCCAACCTGGTCTCCATAGTGAATCCAGGCCAGCTGGGGCTATAGAAAGACCCTGTTTCAAAAAGACCAAAAAAAAAAAAAAAAAAACAAAAACCCAAATCTAGATGTCCTACTTATTATTTTTATTTATATTTTTATGTGTATGAGTTTTTTGCCTGCATGTATTTAAGTGTACCATGTGCACAGAGACCATAGAGAGTAAAGAGGGTGTTCATCCCCTGGAATTGGAGTTACACAATTTCTAGCCACCATATGAGTGCTGGGAACTAAACCCAGGTCCTCTGAAAAACAAGTGCTTTTAACCACGGCACCATCTCTCCAGCCCCTGCATACCTTATTTAATTTGAATTTGACATATGCCAAACAGCTCTTTAAGTACATCCTATTGCTATTGTTTAGGACTTAGAACTTGTCTGTGAGGAGCCTGCCTGGTTTCTCAGAATATTTTTTATTTCTTGCTGCTATGGGGCTCTTTTGGCAAGTTTCTTTTCCACCCTCTATTGAGATGTTGACAATTGAAGTCAGACTTTTGAATAGCCTGCTAGTGAATTCCCTCTTCCATCATGTCTATGGTGATTTTGAAGTGCTACTTGTGATGTCCTTCTAACATCAGAATTAAAGTTGAGTTAGAGGCAGATCTAAAAACTGATCATTTTCTCTAAGTCATGAGGGGAGGTCTGGAAGTTGCTAAGCAAATACCAATTTAGTCACTTTAGACTTACAGTGAAAGATATTAACACGATTTTGGATCTAGCATATTTTCTTTCATGATATAATACCTCTTTGTCTACTTTTATTCAAGATGAGTTAAGGAAAGCAGTTTTATTCCATTGGGGTAAATTGTTCAGGCCTCCTCCAAGGGTAAAAGATTCTTACTTCCCCAGTATTGAGGCTCATGAAATCAAAGATACATAACTTTATAGAATTTATAGTCTGCCGACTCGATGGCGGGTATTTATTATTTACTTAGGGTTAATTCTGCTCTTAGAATTTTTTTTTGGAGACAAGGTCTGTGTAGCCTTGACTGACCTGGAATTTGCTATGTAGACCAGGCTGGCCTCAAACTCACAGAGATCTGCCTGCTTGTATTAAATGTGTGAGCCATCTTGTCCAGCAGTAATTTTTCTTTGAAGACATTCTTTTTTCTTCCTCGATTTTTAAATCTTTTAGTGTGTTTGTGTGCTTTCATTGTGTTGGCTTTTCCTATAAAATTTCAAGCAACTAGCAAATATGTGACTTACCTGATGGCATATATTCTCAAATTCACTTAATGTCAAGTAATTTAAAGATTTACTTCAGTACTGCCTGTAGTTCCTTCTGTGTTTCCAAGCTTTACAGCACAGGATCCCTAGTTAGTTTTCCACTGACTTGCGCTCATATGCTGTTTTATAACAGCTTCTCAGGCTTTGTTATATTTGTTCCATATGTAATTGCCTGTTAATAAGAGTGCATCTGTTGTTCCAAGTAGATGCTCCCTTGCCCTAGAAACCTCTTCTCAGGCCAAAAGTAAGTGAGAAGCATAAAAAATACATTTATTCTTAACAATCATGAAGGCAAGTTTAAATGTTTACAGCCGGGCATGGTGGCACATGCCTTTAATCCCAGCACTCGGGAGGCAGGGCAGGCAGATCTCTGTGAGTTCAAGGCCAGCCTGGTCTACATAGTGAGTTCCAGGACAGCTGGGGCTACAGGGAGACCGTCTCAAAAAAGACACACACAAAAATTGTTTACAAATTGTTTTATGTGTATGAGTGTTTGCCTGTATATATGGATGTGCACCATGCGCATACCTAGTGCCTGCAGAGGCTAAAAACTAGAGCATCAGAGAGATAACTCATCATCAACAATATTAAACAATAACCGGGTGTGGTGGCACAGGACTTTAGTCCCAGTGCTTGGGAGGCAGAGGCAGGCAGATCTGTGTGAGTTCAAAGCAAGCCTGGTCTACATAATGAGTTTCAAAAACAAACAAGCAAACAAAAAAGACACAGGAAAACACTCAAGGATTCTACCCGATCTGCCAATTTCATATTCTTTGAACCTGTGGACACTAAGATAAGGACTTCACTTTAACAAAAAAATCTCCCAATAACAAGTAACATAAATCAGGGATTGCCTGTAATTATGAGAACTAATAAACAGCTCACTTCAGCACAACAAATATTTATTCAGTATTGTGCAAGGCAAAAGGTGCTTTTAAAAGGAGTTTAAACATCTATCTCTTGACTCGAAGAGTTATGTAACTGGTAGAGTGTCAGTGTGACTGACAGGAAGAAATTTTCATGGGGCTTGATGAGAGATACTCTGGAAATGAAAGGAAACCTGAAAGAATGAGGAAAATTGTTTTACAGCCAGTTCTTGAAGGATGAATAGGATTTGGTAATGGGTAAAGATTTAATAGAAACAAAAACTACAGAAGAGGCAGAAAGGCATTCCTTTTAACAGAACTGTGCAGTTCAAGTTAGCTACAGTATTGCTAGTTTCAGAGTAGAAAAGGGGAAGGTCAGTGTTCATAGGGCCCTTCCTGGAGCCACCTTGGAAACTTAAGTGTGGGAATAGCCACTGATCTGTCAGTCAGGAGACAGTAGAGACATTAGTTAGGTCACTATTGCAACCAAAGAGATGAGAACTGGTAACACCCTGAACTCGATGGTAGTACAAACAGGAAGATGAGGTACAATCCGACTTTTGAACACATAAAGTCCCAAATTTAGTGGCTCCCACACTACTTTGTCCACAACAACTTACCAGCATCGCACTACTGCCATTTTAGACCGAATACTCTGCTGTGGTGCTGTCCTGCAGTGTAGGTGGTTAGCAGTATCCTTTTCTTTTATTGGGTGCCTTAGCAGCACCTGTTCCAGTCTCGATGACCAAAAATGCTTCCATGCTCAGATAAGAAGCCTTGGTCATTGCTATAATGAAATCCATTATCTTGTATAGTAAGTAAAAATAAATGAATCACTAGTGTTAGTAGTTGGCAGTCATTAATTAGGCCCTACCAGTTGGGACATCTGGATGGCTCTCTTGATAGTATTCAAACAAAAAGGAGCTGCATATTTTCCTGCCAAATACACAAGGAAGCACAAAAGTCTTTCCTTTAATGTTCCTTTCAAAGCCTTAGACATACCACTCATCTCTAAGTTATAGACTTCCCAACCATGACTAGGCACACAGTTTACAAATGTCAAGCTATTACGTAAAACAGAAACTGTAGTTTCTTATCAACCACTTAGGGAAATTAATCTTTGAATTAGTAGTAACTTTGGTCACCCATATTACTCTATTATTTTGAATTTAAATAATTGTAGTTTGATCAATAACCTCCTAAATCCATTTTATATTGTACTTACATATTCTGATTTGCAGAAAGTTACCATTTGTATTTCCCTGGGTTTTTTTTGTAGTGCTGGGGACTGATTCTGGGCTACATCCCCAGCTCCTTCCTATTAAATTGTAGTTTATATTATTTGCTGATTTTTTTGTCTTTTTGAGACAGGGCCTCCTTGTAGCCCCAGCTGTCCTGGAACTCACTATGTAGACCAGGCTGGCCTTAAACTCACAAAGATCCGCCTGCCTCTGCCTCCCAAGCACTGGGATTAAAGGCGGGCACTACCACGCCCGGCACTGTTTCCTAATTGATTTTATGTGTTAATGGGCCAGTCATAGTTTGGGGCATGTTTTTGGTTTAGTTTTCATTTTTAGTTTTTTGAGACAGGGTCTCCCTGTAGCCCCAACTGGCCTGGAACTATGTAAACCAGACTGACCTCAATCTCAGAGAGATCTGCCTGCCTGTCTCCAAAGTGCTGGGATTAAAGGCATATGCCACCACATCCAGCTGATTTATTTTAAACAATCTTCATGTGTACACCTACATATATGTAAGACACCCTGGTACTGGAGTTATAGGCAGTTGGGAGCTGCATGATATGGTCGCTTAGAATCGAACCCAGGTCCTCAGCAAGAGCAAGTGCTCTTACTGAGCCATCTCTCTGGCCCTGATGGTTTTAGACACCAGTATTGTTTAAAAATGTCAATCAACTGTCTCTACATTTTTTTTTTTTAAATTAGGTCTTGTTCAAGAAATGAGTTAGTCAAAAGCTATTATATCCACAGTGACACGGGGATCTCAGATTTGTAGATGTACATGGTTTCTGTAGTATGAATGACCTGGCCTCTGATAACGAGGTTTTCATTTATGCCAGATCTAAGGGGGAAAACCCCCCCACAAACATCTACTCTTACTAGGGTAAGAATGAGGGACCCAGCAACTTGGTTTAAGTCCTTCTAAGAGCAGTAGGGAGGTTGTTCTGTTGATATAATTTATCATAGAAAACCTTTATTATAAACTTTTTAAAAAGTTTAACATTATTTTGTACAGTTTATAAGCACCCCAAACTCTACAGTATACATTAGTCAAACTATTTTTAATTCTTTAGTGGAGTAGTCTACTGATTTCATGCAGTTAGAAACTCCCAAGTATTTACTCATTTTTGCAAACCCCTCTAAAGGGTCACCTAACAAGACTTTCAGTAGCACTTTGTGAATGAAACTATTTTATAAAGTATTCAGGGTTGTGCATTTGAAATGCATCTCCACTACTATCCCTTAATTGTGCTTTATTAGTGCTGAGAATGGAGCCCAGGTTCTGAAGCTGCAAGTCTTCTAACCAGTGTCACTTCCAATCCGTTTCTTTTATTTATGTCTGTGTATACACACGGAGACCAGAAGTCTAGAGTGCTTTCTTCATTTGCTCTCCACCTTATCTTTTAAGACAAGTCTTTGAACCTGATCTTACAGATTTGGCTAGACTGGCTGGCTAGCAAGCCCGGGGAAGCCTCCTGTCTCTGCCTCCCCAGTGCTGGGATTACATTCAGGGTTGGTGAGGTAGCTTGGGAGGAGGGATTTAAGGTGCTTGCAACCAAGTGAAGCATGACCCGAGTTTGTTCCCTAGGACTCACATGGTGGAAGGAGAGAACCAGCTCCTACAAGCTGTCCTCTGATTTCAGTGCACATTTGTGTAGACACACAGACAAAAAATGTAAAAACTTTAAAAAATTCAGGCCCTCATGTTTGCACAGCAAGCCCTTTATGAATTCCCTTTTCTGTTTCAAAGATACCGCTCACTGGGCACCGTAGTGCATGCCTTTAATCCCAGCACCCCAGAGGCAGAAGTCCGTGGATGTCTGTGAGTTCAAGCCCAGCCTGGTCTACAATGTAAGTTCCAGGCCAGCCAGGGCCATATAGTACACCCTGTCTCAGAAAACAGAAACAAAAAACAAGTGCTACTGCTCCACAAAATTACTTTCTTGGTTGCATTTCAGTAAGACAAAAGAACCATTGTAACAAAATGCAAATGTTTAATTTTTTTCAAAACTTAACTATACTAATGAAAATAAATTATAGACAAACCTTCAATATTTGTACATCATCTTCATATAACTATAACAGTGCTTTCAAAAGACAGTTTGTAAAGGATATTAATTTCACAATACAATGTGTTTCAAAAATAGGGCAACATTAAAGAACATTAGTTTGAAATATATCTCACAATGCTGAGAGGTATATTGTTTTTATCAAATTAACTGTACTTGTATTCAAAATAACATGGCTTTTTAATGAATGACAATTATTTCTTGTCCATTTCAGTGATTTCTTGGATCCAAAACAAGATCTGTGTATTTATTTCTTTGAAAACATCATTTGTGGACCGTCCTTTCACTGCCATGGCATGATTAGCCTTCTCAATCCAGTGGATTTTACTTGGAGCTTGCATTTTCTGTGCCACCTTCTCCAACAAATTCTAAATAGAAAAACATAAGAGGATACTAACGTTCTATTGGTGCTTAATGAAAGATTATCTTTCCCTCATCTACACTCAGAAGTATTCATTAAATACCTGCTCCATATATAACTTTCTAGACAGTGGAACATACAAGGAAATGGCTACAGACCATTTCTCTCAAACAGCATCACAAAACACACCAAGTATTCATTACTGATGAAAAGCTAATCAAATTGGAACCCCTCCACACCTGATATTTTTTTGAAAAATCTTTTCCTAATATTCAGTAATGTATAAATACTGACAACCCTTACTTGGGAGTCAACTGTTGTAACAAGTAATATGCCTAAAATCTGAAATAATCAACCAAATCCACACCTTCATTATTTCCCAAAATTTTCAAACGCTCTAATATTAATTCCCCAAATAAGGATTAAATCCATTTATCGACTCCCTTTCTGGGGAGATAAATTCATATGTTTTTGGTTTTAGGTACTCCAAAATCACAGAATAAGAAAGACATATAACTAGCAATAGACAAATAGGCATCTTTTTAAGAGGCTGAATGTTGTGGCTGATATCTTGCCCCTGATATATTCATTCCCTCACTCAATTACTGAATTCCAATTCACCTTTTCACACATTTCATCTGCTGAGCCCGACACAAACAGTACAGGATCTTTTATACGGAAGAGATCTTCATCTCTGAGTTTATGCTGCTGCTTTGGATGGTGCAGTGGGTAAGAAATACAAATGAGACCTCGAACAAAATCATCAGCATCATCTGGCTCAGTATGACACATTACAGAAGCAGCTGCTCTTGAGCCCATTGAACGACCTAAGACCAAGCAAGTTCAATTAGAAATATAAACATTCACATCAACAGTAGTGATGGTGTGGTGAAAGTCATTTACTGTTCTTCATCTTTAGGGGAGAAAAATCACATCAAAAAGTGGCAACTAACAAATTGCAGTGGTCATAATGTAAATCTACAGCCTTATGAAAAGCTAAAAACTGATCTGGCTTAAGACAAAAAGTAATTTTTTCAAAACTTCAAAGGGCGAGGACATTGTTAGTGAACTTTTCAAAGAGTGGTAAGACAATATAAATAAAAGGAGACAGTCTCACAATATAGCACATACATGTCTTATGTTTAGTTGCTTTAAATATATAAATATAAAGGTCACTTACTAAAATGAAAGTATTCTTAATTAACTTCCTGTTGACTGTTTTAGTATTAAAATGGGTAGTTAACAAGTAAGTATTCATAAGCACTGAAACTTACCTCCAAGGAAAACACCTGCAAGTTTGTATTCTCCTGAGGTCTTTAGATAATTCTAGATAAATCAAACAATTATCAATTCTTCTCATATAAAATTTTACTAGACTCTTATCACTACTGATATATACAAGAATCTATAAAAAGGCAACTATAAAGATTCTTGCAGGAGATATACAGTTCTTTCCATTTCTGGTTATGTGTTGACTATTAAACCCTTTGTTATACAATACATGTTATTGGCTAATATGTCAGGGAGAAATCAATTTGCATTTATAAAATATTCAAGGGTTAAACTTGCAAAAGAACATTTTTAAAAATATATTTTATTATTTTATGTGTATGAGTGTATTGCCTGCATGTACATGAGTGCACCCGTGTTGTGCAATGCTGTCAGAAGAGGGCTTAGGATTCCCCTGGAACTGGAGTTAAAGGTGGTTCGTAGCTGCCATGTGGGCGCTGGGAATTGAACCCGGGTCCTCTGGAAGAGCAGTCAGTGCTCTTAACCGCTGAGCCATCTCTCCAGCCCCAGGAACACTTTCTTTATAAGACAGGGTTTCCCTGTAGCTCCAACTGGCCCGGAACTCGCTCTGTAGACTAGGCCTTATCTCAGGGATCTGCCTGCCTCTGCCTCCTGAGTGCTACGCTTAAAGACATATGCCACCACACCCAGCTCAGAACAATTATTTTTGAGACAGGGTCTCCAGGCCCTGACTGGCCTGGAACTTGCTACACAGACCAGGCTGGCTTCAATCCTAAAAGATCCACCTGCCTCTGCCTCCCAAGTGCTAGAATTAAAGGCATGAGTCACCACCCCCAACAAAAGAACAAATTATTTTTTAAAAGCTAGTAAAAGTTTCAAATCTGATGAAAATACTGACATCTAATGTGAATTTAGAGTAAAAGGAATTTCAGAGTTGAGCTTTATCTATGGGTTTTAAGCAATGTTTCCAAACAGAAAAGTGCTTTGTTTATGCACAGTACAATAGGTTTAATACTCTAGACTGGCAGAGCTATATTCTAGCATTTCACTAATTCCAGTGAGAAAATCCTTTGTAGCTTCTTTAGCAATATACCATGGAAGAACATTTATGATGTGAACACTCAAATCCATAAAAACAAATTGATGGGGAGGGGGCTGTAGAGATGGCTCAGGGGTTAAGAGCATGGACTGTTCTTGCAGAGGACCCATGCTCAATTCCCAGCACCCACATGGTGGCTAACTGTCCATAACTCTGGTTTCAGGGGATCTGACACCCTCTTCTGACTTCCACAGGCACTGCATGACATGAGTGCACTTACACATAAGTAGACAATACACTCATACACATAAAACAAACAAAAAAATTGATGACAAAGAGAAACATGACAAATAGTTTTCATGTACTGCTAAGCTCCTGTGGCTACTCACTAAAATATTTCTATATAAAACCAAATGACTGTTAACAGAATATCTTACATTTTATGAATAAATTTCATGAAATTTATGACGAGCTTTAAACAAAATCTTGTTACAATATGTAAATACATTTTTTCTTACCAAAACTGCTTTATATGCCTTAATTCTATGTACAATATTAAGGCCTTTGCAAGTAAATCTTAGGCAAAAAAACCCATGAGATGCAAGATGGGTTGCTAGTGACATCAAATGAGGAAGATTCATATCTCCTGATGCTCCATGTGTAAGAATTATTCCATATGCTATGTTCTTGTTAGGTACCAAACAAACGGCATCCAGTAACTTATTTCCAAAAGGTATTTTTAATTTAACCTAAAATTCAAGAGAATAAAGAGATCAAATTACTTCCTTGACTATTCAATAGACATAATACTTAATATAAGCAATACATAATTGTTTTGTGAGAATCATGATTGAAGTCATGTCCTCCAAACAAGTAATAGTGTTAATAATATTTAAGAAGTGCTCACTGTGTGTCAGGTAGTATAAGTGCTTCATATGTATTAACTCATTTAAACCTTCCTCATAATTCTGAGGCAAGTTCTATTATTATTCCCATTTTATAGATAAGGCATAGCAGACTAAGTTATACAGCCACTAGCTAAGACTCAAACTCAAGACAATCTACTCTGAAATGCTAATACTGTACAGCCTCTCACAGTGCAAACTGAAAATAAGAAAATTACTCAGAAGCTATGATTGACCTCCCCCGCAAAGAAGAGATCTGAAAATATAGAACTTAGGAAAATATATTACCTCTGTATGACTCATTTTCACTGCTGAGTAATGAACACAAAGTGCCTTACATCTGAGAAGCAAATGGCATCTCCCTGAAAAGAAGATTCTGTTGTGAAAGGTGAGTTGTCAGACATGGATATAACAAAAACGGTAAATGAGCACATTCAATAGCTGAAATAAACACAATCAGAAGTAGTACTCTAAAAACTGGTATCTTTCTCTGTATACTATTTAATCACATATTACTTTCAGGATTTCTATGGGGACTCAAAATTGATTACAGGATTTGGCAGATGTTAGATAATAAAAATGGGATGCTTTAGCATGGAAGCCTTAAAATGATTTATTTCAAAGCAGGATGCAGCATCTTGATAAAAATAATTTTTAGAATACCTACGAGAAGATATTTTCCCAAGAACCATCATTCTGACCTGCCAACTCAATTTCTCTACATCTACTACTTTTCTTCAACATTTCTTTTACCTTCCTTCTTCCATTATAATCTCAACCATCCCCAATTTAATTTTTTCATAACCATTAAACCAATTTCTTCATCATTCATTTCATCTTCCTTTTTTTAAAAACCTTTGTGATGGGACTGGAGAGATGGCTCACTGACTGCTCTTGCAGAAGACCCGGGTTCGATTCCCAGCACCCACATGGCAGCTACAAACCGTCCTTAACTCCAGTTCCAGGGGACTCCCAAGCCCTCTTCTGACCTCCGTGGCATTGCGCGACACAGGTGCACTCACATACATGCAAGTGATACACTCATACACATAAAAAATAAATAAATTAAATAAAAACTTTGTGTTATGTCTGCATGTATTTAAGGGCACTCATGTCATGCAGTGCCTGAGGAGATAAGAAGGCATCATGGATCCTGTGGAACTGCAGTAAAAGACAGTTGTTAGCTGCCATGTGGATGCTGAGATTTGAACCTGGATCTTCTGCACGAGCAGCCAGTGCTCTTAACTGCTGTGCCATCTCTCAGCCCTATCTTCCTCCTCCTGAACAGCAGGGTATATATACAGTATTTGTCACGTGAGTCTACTGACTTTTGAGTTTGGCTATGATTTGCTTTAATTAAAGCAACAGGACTTTCAATTAGTTTTGAGACATGGAAAATTCCTAGAAATCCACTTGAACTGAATTTTACTCTGAGTCATGTAGAAAAAACAATCCCAGTAGTTTTTTAGCCAGGATCCTTTAATGAAGATGGAGCAGATGTGAACCTCCAATTAAAAAGCCCTGAAGCCCAATTTAAAACACAACCAACCCGAAGAACCGTAAGCATGAAAGGGTGAATGAAAGTCACTGTAATTTTGCGATTGTTGTTGAGTATTTCTATTAAAAGAGAACTTTTGTTTTTCACCGTATTATCAGCATCAGAATTCCCATTATCACCCATAAACATTCACTCATTCAATAGGTAATAGCAATATGGTTCAAAGCTCAGAAAATACCAAGAACATACAGTGCAGAGTCTCACTCCACTTTCACCATTCACTCAGAACCCTTCTCAAGGCAAACAACATTACTTCTTATGAATCTTTCTAGGTGATGTTGTACTTAAGGTTATTTTTACAGGTGTGTAGGTATATGTGGATGATAAAATCAAGAGAGAGGAAAATGCTGTATCAAATATTCTGTTCATAATTTTTTGGTCTCCCTGTATCCACAACTGACCTAGAACTTGCTACGTACAACAGGCTGGCCTCCATCTCACAGAGCTCTGCCTGCCTCTGCCTCCCAAGTTCTGGGATTAAAAGCATACGCCACCATGCCCGGCTCTGTTTATAATTTTAAACAAATTATTTCATTTAAAAATAGGCAATACACACAAATGAATCAAAATTTGATTTTTTTTGTGTTGTATGTACATGCCCATAGATGGGTGTGGCGTGTGTGTGCGTGCGTGGTGGGAGGTTAGAAGTTGGCATTAGACATTACTCTTCATCTCATAGAGACAGGGACTCTCACTGAACCTGGAACTCATCAATTTGGGTAGGGTGACTGGCCAATGAGCCTCAGGTATCCACCTGTCTCTGTTCCCCCAGTGCCGGGTCTGTGTGTGTGATGGTCAGGCCTTACTAGGCCTGGCTTTTATATTGGTGCTGGGGGTCTAAACTCAAGATTCTCATGCTTGTGCAGCAGGCACTTTACAAACTAAGCCATCTCCCCAACTCCCAGCACAAAATCTTAAAACACAAATGTAAAAAGTGAGGTCTCTTTACACTCTCCCCTAATAATGGAGCTCATTATTACTTGCCAGAAGCAACCATTGGCTAACTTGTGTCTAACTGTATGTTTTCTTATCCTGCTCCGCCCCCTCCCCCTTTGAGCCTGGAGGTTGTCTGTCTACAAAAGTTTTGAAGTTCTATGAGAGAAATGGATGAAGGAATTCTGGCTTCAGTGCTCTTATTTTCATACATGTACCTTTGTAACTAACTTCGTTGGGTCCTCCAGTTCAAAAATCCTCTCCTTTGTCAAAATAAACCTCCATCTAGTCTTCTAACCATAGGGAACACAATCCACTCAGGAGTGAGAGATGGGTAAGGGGATCTAAATACCCTGTTTCTTAAACTGATTTCACCTACTTTTTATTATTAGACTAATATATTTATGGGGGCGGGTGGGTCGTACATCATGACACTTGTGTGCAAATCAGAGGACAACTTGTGGGAACACAGTGATCCTCTCCTTCTACCATGGCTTGGCAGCAGGGCCCTCTCCTCATTCACCTTAAGCCTTCTACCCCTACCCCCAGTACTACTACTTTCCCTCCCAGTTCCAGCGGCATCTTGTGCTGCCAGTTCCCATGCTTCCTGAAGGCACTGTGATTCAGACTAGCTTTATGGTGTTGCCCACTGCTGCTGGTTTAGACATTTGCTTTCTAGAGCTCCTTACTTGTCTGCTAGCGTTTCCTATGTTCTCTTTAGAGATTGAAGCAGGAGAATCACTGCACAGCACAAAACCCACAGCCAAAATACAAAAGCAAAAAAAAAAAAAAAAAAAAAACCAAAACCAAAAAACCAACCAAAAAATCCAACCCTGTAATTTTAGTGAGATTTCATAGAGTAAAATGGATGCATGTTTTCAACCTACAAGATTCTTGCACTCTATATGAGCTTTGTTGTTTTTAGGGAAAACTCTCCTTCAGAACTTCAGGATAAATGTTTCACAAATGCTGCAAACGCTTGTCCTAGACCTCTGCAGGACACCCAAACTGTCCTATGGATTAAAAATCTTAAACTGATCCAGATAGTCTCGATCTTTTTATTTTTTATTTTTTTGAGACAGGATCCCCCCTAAAACCCCAGGTGTCCTGAATTCGCTAGGTAGACCAGGATGGCCTCGATCTCAAAGACCCACGGTCTCCGTGCTGGGACTAAAGGCATGTGTCACCAGGCCTGGCTCTGGATTTTAATCTCGGGTTCTGGATTGAGATAAGGAGTGCTGAAGCCGGGCTCGGCCTCAGGATTTTCCAACGCAGATGGAGGAAACATCCGTAGCCAAGTGCATGCATGGTGACGCTGGAATGATAACAGCTAACATGCGCAGGGACTCAGGACCGTGTCCAAACGTCGTGAACACTGAAAGTTGACTTTTTTTTGGGGGGGGGGCACTACTTATACTCAGAAGGTAACCAAGGCCACACCTTCCGCTAAGGGGTTAAAATGCTAGAGCCACTTGACTTTCAGTTAAAAAAAAAAACAAAACGCTATGCCTTCTGTTACGTCTACAGCGTTACGTTGGCTGTCACCAGGCGAACAAAAACACGAGCCCGTCTTCCGGGGGTCGCGACGACAACCCCCCCAAACAGCAAAAATTCAATTTCGGCGTTCGAGATCGACGGGAATCGTTGTTTATTCGTTCATCGAACCCGTGTGTGCCGAGGATCCCAGCAGCGGCCGTCCCGGGGACGACCCTCACGTCTGGGAGGCGGCTCTGCTGCCGTCCCCCGCGACCCCCCGAGCAGAGCCGCCGGGCCCCGAGCCCCCCGCCCGCCGCACCTTCCGCGTCTCCGTCCTCTTCCCCCAAACCGTCCGAGCGGCAGCCAGCTGCTGCTTAACGGCGTCGAACTTCCACCGAGAGCCTCCCGGCTGCAACCAACAGTCCCTGAGGAGGGGCGCCGCGAGTGTCTCCGCGGCCCGCCGGGCACCTTCCTGCTGCCCACGAGCCCCCGCTTCCCGCCGCTTCCCGCCGCCGCCGCCCCGCTTACCCGCGAAAGCACCAGTGGCCGCCAGCTCCCAGTCGCCCTCACTCTCTTCAGGGAGCAAACTAACACGCTCGAAGCGACCGCCTCACCGCCCCCGTCAGCGCGGCCCGCGACTGCGCACGCGTGCAGCAGGCTCCGCCCCCAGGCTAGTGGGTCGCGCCGCGGGGAACCCTGGGAGCGGGAGTTTTCCGCTCGTTCTCTCGCCCCGCCTACCGCGAGCGCCAACCCTGAGGCCCGAGACCGTAGCCCCCGTCAGGAAAGCCGCTGGGGTCGAGTCGTCAGCCCCTTCCGGTCCTGTCTGTTCTGTTGAAAAGGCAGAGTCAATCCTGAGTAGCTCTTCCTCACACTCGGCTCTGGATTCCTCATGCCCCTCCGCAGGCGGGTCCAGCCCTCAGGCCGCATGCGCATAGGATAGCGGTGACCGAGGCCGCACACAAAATAATCAACATTTTTTTGCGATTAAAAAGAAAAAAAAAAAAATCTCCTTTTGGCAGTTCGATTGCGCGGCTCACTGTGAATTTCGTCGATGATGTCATAACCATGTCAAAAAGTTGGATGCTTCTGAACCCAGCCGGTTCTCGCTGGACCACTGGGCCAAGCTCTCCATTCTGTTGCCTGCCTTATTGGAACGCTCACCTGAGGGTTGTCTTGGGACCACCTCGGTGTCCACCGGTTCCTGTGCCCTCACAGCAGCCGGCGGGCCTTGTGGAAATGGAACTCACCCCCCCAGACCTTTCCGTTTGGTCCCACCTGGCTCATTAAAGTCAGATGAGGGCTGCCAACCACCCCCGCCCCCCCCTCCCCCGCCGCCCCCAATCCTACAGGGCCAGGCCCCACCAGAGATTTGGCTCTGGTTGTTCCATTCCAGGTCATCAAATTGCACTAGTCGCTCCTCTCTCTGCAAGGCCTTTTCTGGTCACCTCCCCACCTTCCCTGTCCTCCACTGGTTATCTAATCTATTGTGGTTGTAACTGTCCTCACTGGGCTATGAACTCCCCAAAGAAGAAAAGATTGTTTTGTGTGTGTTTGGTGTCTCTGTCGAACTGTAAATCTCTTGGGTATAGGATAATGAGTGGCAAGTCTAACTCAAGCCCAGTGTACTTTGGTACCTAACCTCTTTTCCGTAAGTTTCCCCCAAATAAGTTATTCACTGCTGTTTATCACAATTGCTTTCTCAAGTTATAAACTCTCTCTTCACTTCCTCCCTCCCTCCCTCGCTTTCCTAGACAGGGTCTTCCTGTAGTTACAGCAGGGTCTCTCTGTAATTACAGCTGGCCTAGAACTCACTTTGTAGACTGGGCTCTGTGAGAGCTAAACTGCCTCTCTTGGCATTAAAGGCCTGCACCACCACACCTGGCTTCAGTCTTAACACTTAGTTAATACTTCTTTATTTCCTGCTAATACTTCTTCCTCCTTCTTCCCTTTTTTTCTCCCTTCCCTTCCTGTCTTCTCTCACTTGTTGGAGAACAGAACCCAAGGCTTTGTGCATGCTAGGCAGACACTCTTCCATTAAGCGACACCTCCAGCTCATGTCTGCTGTTTTTCTAGCTATGCTTTAACTTTATTTGCATGCCATAAAATTCAGTCTTTTAAAGTATACAATGAGACCATTTCACTAATTGTACAACCATGTGCAGCCATCATTGAGATCTAAGAACACTGCATTGTCTTCAAAAGAAACTTGTCACTCCCTCCTACCTTTAACACCAGACAACCACTCTCATGATTTGTGTCTATAGATTTACCTTTTCTGTAGGTTCAGATAAATGGAGCCATACAATATGAGATCCTTGGCATCTGGCTTCTTGCACTTAGAATGCTTGCAAGGTTCATCCATGTTGTGACATGCAGGCATACCCTGTCCATTTTTAATCAACTAATTTCTTTTTACCACTGAATCCTATTGGACAGTTTTGTATATCCATTTATACATTTGGCTTATTTCCACCTTTTGGCTGATAGGAATAATACTGCTAGACTGTTCAGAGGGATAGAAGGTGATTCGGCAAGAGAAACAAGATTTGAAGATGCTGAGCTTCTAGCTGGGAAGATGGAGAGAGGGGTCCCAAGCAAAGAAATCCAGTTCTAACCACTGCCTCCCTGAAAGGCACGAAAAAGATTTTTGCCCTCAGATGCCCCAGAAGGACCCAGGCCTACCAAATATCCTAACATTAGCCCAGGGAAACTGACTCTGACCACTAGAATTGCAACAGAATACATTTGTGTTGTTTTAGATGACCAAGTCTGTGGTAATTTGCCACACCCCGAAGCAATAGGAAACTAATATAAAAAGCCTTATCTATGAACCAAATTTTGAGTTCTGCATGTATTGAAATAAAATTTTTGAGGATTTCACCAGTTACAATGTAAAAATTGTGCTTAGTTTAGAGGCTGTTTAAGTATGGGTGGTAGGCCAGATTTGCCCTGTAGGCACACGCCTTTAATCCCAGCACTTGGGAGGCAGAGGCAGGTGGATCTCTGTGAGTTCAAGGCCAGCCTGGTCTACATAGTGAGTTCCAGGACAGCTGGGGCTACAGGGAGACCCTGTCTCAAAAAGATTCAAAAAAAGAAAAAAAAAAAAAAAAAAAAAAAGTCATAAATCAGGCTGGGCGCTTTGTTTCCATCACCTGGGAGACAGAGGTAGGCAAATCTCTGTGAGTTCCAGACCACCTGGGGCTACAAGGAGACCCTATCTCAAAGACGTCCCCCTCCAAAATTCCTAAATCAGCTACTATAACAATTCAGCCATGACAAAATATTAAGATATAATGGCCATAGTTTTTTAGAATGCTATAAATGTAATCCATTGTGGATGAATACAGCCAAACCAGGAAAATAAAATGTGAACATTTCCAAATACCTGAAAAAAAGATTTAATACAATTTAATACTCTTCTTATTGGTAAACTTTAGTAAATTAGTGTTAGAAGGAAATTTTAAATAATTTTAACAGATGAATAAACTATCATAAACTATAGCAAGCACCTTAAAAGTGAAAAATCAGCAGCATGTCTGATTAGTATCTTATGATTTAAAGTAGTCACTCTATTACCACCCCTGTAATGTCATTTGTAGTCATAACCCGTAATTACATTATTTTCCTGTTCCTTATTTTTCATTCTTTGTCCTGAAGAGACAGGGACTACTTACTGCTCTGTCTTCAGAACTTAGTCCAATATCCGAGGTGTTCATCAAATATTTGTTGAATTCCCATTGGTGATAGTTAACTTTTTGTGTCAACTTGGCTAGGCCAAACATTCTGAATGGTTCTTCCTGGGTATTTTTCAATGACATTAACATTTAAATCAGTGAACTTTGAGTAAAGCAGATTGACCTTCATAACATGGTTGGAACTTGTCTAACTGGTTGAAACTGTGAGTGGTGAGACTATAGGCATGTAGCACCATACCTGGTCCCCTTTTAGTTATTTAACTGCATTTTCAATGTGACTGCCATTCGTTCATTCATTCCTGGCTGGTCTAGGTGCAGGCAGCCTGTTAGGACCTAAAAAGATGGTCTCTGTAGTAAAAGTACATTAAATCTGGGGTGGAAAGGAGGGTCTACAAACAGTTACCACATAGTACAGTGAACACATAACACAAAGAATCTGAGGGGCAGATTCAGAAGTGGTTCTAGATTCCTGAAATGAACACTGAGCTGTACAAAGGAGAGCGGATTGTGGCTTCCACACCATGAGAAAAGCAAATCCCAGGGCAGGAAGGAAGCAGCCACTGGTGAGTTCTTAAGTGGTAAGAGCTGGGTGTGGTGGCACACTTCTTTGATCCCAGTACTCAGGAGGTAGAGGCATGTAAATTCAAGGCCAGCTTGGTCTACAAAGTGAGTTACAGACCAGCCCCATTACAGGAAGACCCTGTCTCAACCCCCTCCCCCCACAAAAAAAACATGAAAAAAAAAAAAAAAAAGAAGTGGTAAGAGATCTAACTAATCATGCAGGCAGAGGGATGCCAGATAAACACAGGCCCTGGAGCTTGGCATGGTGGTGCACACCTTTAATTCCAGCACTCAGGAGGCAGAGACAGAACTCTGAGTTCTAGGCCAGCCTAGTCTACATAGTGAGTTCCAGGCCAGCTGGGGCTACAGGGATACCCTGTCTCAAAAAGACCAAAAAAAGAGACAGGTCTTGGATACTGTATTAGAATGAGATTTGGCTATAATTGACCATTCATTCCAAAATAATAATGGCTCAATGGCTCAGAGGAGAGAGAGTTGTTTTTTTTTGTTTTTTTGTTTTTTTGTTTTTTTATATATTTTAAGGTAAGAGTCTTACTGTATAGCCCACAGTAAGAATTGGAATTCATTCTGTAACTCAGGCTGGCCTTGAACTCATGGCAATCCTCCTGCCTCAGCCTCCTGGGTGCTAGAATTCCACACATGAGCCACTATAACTGGCTGGTTTTGTTTTTGTTTCTGAGGTTTGAGTCACAGCAAGTAGAAACTCTCCCTTTTCTACTCTATGGTTCAAATACAGCTAGTAATTAGTACAACATAGGCCTTTAAAATATTTTTATTTAATTTTATGTGTATGAGTGTATTTCCTGCATGTGTGTAAATGTACCTATGTGGTACAGTGCCCACAGAGGTCAGAAGAGGGTGTTGGATTCGGAACTTGAGTTATGGACGGTTGTTAGCCGCCGTGTGGGTGCTAGGAATCAAACCTAGGTCCTCTGCAAGAGCAGCCAGTGCTCTTAACCACTGAGGCATCTCTCCAGCCCCAATATAGGTCTTTAAAATAAAGGTAGTTTTATTACCAAAAAATTTAAAATGTGCTGTAAAGAAGTCATGGGAATACTGCATAAGAAGAAACACCTTGATAATGAAAACAGTCACACAGATTTTACATTGTCTGTGGAATTAATACTTAAAAATGACCTTCTTTACAGTTAAGAAGAGAATCTTCAGAGCACCATCATTTGAATGGAAGATACTTTGCATATCAGAGTTCATCTTTGGTCTGAAATTAAGAAGAAAAATATTAAGAGCCATTAAGAAGTCTTATATAAATAAAAACTACACCAGTCACTGATTTTCTCCCAAAGAGGAGAGCCAGAAAAAAGCCAAGAAATGTCTTTAGGGCTCAGGACTATTTCTAGAAGACCAGAATCACCAAGTGTGAAGTTATGGATGGGGATCCTAAACATTTGGGGGCTGTGGCACCATAAAGCCCTGTGTTATGGATAACTGTACAAAGGGAAGGAGTAGGCCAAGAACAGAAATGAACAAAGTTACCATTGTGACTCTAAGTTCCACTAGCTGGGGGAAGATACTAATGTGGTACCTCCTCTAAATCACTTAGCGATAACAGAGCAACAAAACTTCCCAATCTCTTGTAGAGCTCAAAGGAGAAGTGTTGTGATATTAAATTAGGATTCGGGAAGGGGATGCCTTTTTTTTTTTTTTTTGAGAAAGAGTTCTTGTAACCCTAGCTGACCTGGAACTCGCTATTAGACCAAGTTGGGCTTGAACTCACAGAGATCTGCCTGCCTCTGCCTCCCAAGTGCTTGGATTAAAGGCGTGTACCACCATGCCAGCTTCAGGGATACTTTTTGATCTGGCAGTTCCAATCCCTGTTTCACTATTGGGTCTAATGATTTTATGTCTTTTGCAACACTGACAGGATGTACCACTTGGGGGGAGGGTGTGAGCAGTGAATTAGTGGTAAGTCATTTCTCCAAAAAAGATAAAAACCAAAACAAAAGGTGGGCATGGTGGTGCACGCCTGCAGTCCCATCACTTGGGAGGCAGAGGCAGGCGGATTTCTGTGAGTTCAAGGCCAGCGTGGTCTACATAGTGAGTTCCAGGACAGCTGGGGTACAGGGAGACCCTGCTTCAAAAAGACAAAAAACAACAACAAGAAAAAAAAAAAACAACCAAAAAACCAAAACCAAAACCAAACAAAATTCTGATTTGTCAACTGTCATGGTGTAAATAGGCTGATTATAAGCTACCAAAAAAATATACTGGGCAGAATTCTTGCATATTTCAGTCAAGTAAGCTATTAAGAGCTCTCACCATTGCTGTCTGTGGGCACACTATCCCTTTAAAATGTTCTTGAGAGTAACACAGTAACTGTATCTGCCTTCTCATCTTTAGTTACAATACCACAATTTTGAGTTTGTTCATTGAAAAATATGATGATGTTGTTTAAAATACTGCCAATCCTGGGGCTGGAGAGATGGCTCAGTGGTTTAAGAGCGCTTCTAGTTCTTCAAGAGGACACAAAATTCAGTTTACAGCAACCACACTGGGAGTCTTACAATTGATTGCCTCTAGTTCCAGCTCTAAGGAGATCTGATGCCCTCTTCTGGCCTCTGAGAGCATTGCGTGCATATTCACATAGCCCCTCCCACAAAAAACCAATTCCCTAGAAAATACTGTCAAGCCAGTAAATTTACACATGCATACAAATGCATACACATGCACACACCCCACACATACACACACACTATATATATATAGAGAGAGAGAGAGTGTGTAGTTTATGTAACCTCCTCTCCCCCCGCCCCAACAAAACTCTCAACTATAATCAAACAATACTCTGTCTCCTGTACACAAGCACATGATATGGTCAATGGAGGCTGGTTTTGGTTTGCTACAATCAAACTAGAATTTGAGCTAAATTCTTTTTTTTATTAATTTTTAAATTTGTATTTTATGTGTATGAGTATTTTGCCTTCATGTATGTAAAGTACACCACATGTATACAGTGCCGGTGGAGGCCAGAAGAGGGTGCCAGATTCCCTGGAACTGGAGTTATGGATGTTCTTAGCCCACCATGTAGGTGCTGGGAACTGAACTTGGGTCCTCTGGAAGACCAGCAGTGCTCTTAACCAGTGAACCATCTCCCCATCTTGGAGTTAACCATAAAATGCAGGCAGTGACTGCCCAAATTCTAGGGTGTTTCCAGCCTTATGAATGTGTATATTGACTTGACTTTTAGAAATAAAGTCATTGTGTGGTGGCATCAACAGTGACTACTTTGTAATGAATAAGTCGGTAACATGAGTCCTCAGGGCTGTGTTTGCTTTTATTTCTACATTGGGATGATGAATTTTGCCAAACTTATCTCACTGGGAGATGAGGATATCAGATGATCCATGGGAAAATATTTTTCCAAACTATCAATATCTATTCAAAGCCTGGAAATCTGAATTCTCACATTAAAAAGGGCTTTCCTTGGGGCTAGAGAGATGGCTCAGCAGTTGAGAGCACTTGCTGCTCTTGTGGAGGACCTGGGTTTGGTTCCCAGCACCCACATGGTGACTGACAACTGTCCTGGCACTGGTACCAGGGGATCCAACACCCTCTTCTGACTTCCAAGGGCACTTCATGACATGAGTGCACTTACATATATGCAGGCAATACACTCACCCATAAAATAATTTTTAAAAAAGGCTTCCCACAGCTTTGTCAGGGAGCTAGTCCATCTTCTCACTAGTATCCTTTCTTATACACTTCTTTATCTGCTACATGTCCAAATCTGGTGGACTGAGTTGTCCCTGCACCTGAGGAAGAACTCAACCATTTGTTGCCTGGTATAAATCTGGGTTAAGGTTAGTTCTGATTGATCTTGGCCAGATGTGGACTGTCATGGTGTAGTAGCCCCACTAGGCTGATTATAAGCTACCAAAGAAGTTAACTAGTGTGCAAAATTTCTGCATATTTCACAGGCAGTGAGCTCATGGGAGCCGGTTCTATCACACAGCTAGGGCCAGGAGGTCAGTCTTGTTACCTTTTTTCTATGGCACACGCAAGGAAAGAGGTCATCCTTAGTCTCTGGTTCTACTCTCTTCATCCCGTCTCGGATTTGTGGTTTACTCACTTGTAAACTGGCATATTCCTGTTAAACACCAATAGAAAAGCATTCTTTAAGTAACACTTTAAGTACAGTCACCAAATGAGACATATTGGAATTTTTAAGTACAATATTCATTTAATTCATGTGTACCAGACTGTGACCTACAATATCCTCCATATCCTTCTTTGTTGCCCAACAGCAGTTTCTGAGTCCTGGTTGTCATGTGAACACTGGCTACTGACTCCTAAAAGACCTCTCACTATTCTACTCTACTTTGTGTGCTTGTGTGTGTGCTTATATGTGGTGCATGTATGTGTGTGTTTGTGTGTGTGTGTGTGTGTGTGATATTTGTATGTACACAAAGGTCAATATCACGGATCTTCCTTAGTCACTTTGCATCTTATTTTTAGAGACAGCAGCTCTAACTGAGACTGGAGCTCACCAATTGGTTAGACTGGCTGGCCAGTGAGCCTTGGAGAGCCTCCTGTCACTGCTTCTCAGTGCTGGGACTACAGATGCTCCACCATACACTGATTTTTATATGAGTGCTGGGCATCTGAACTCAGGTCCTCATGCTTGTGCAGCAAGCACTTTACCCACTGAGCAAGCTCTCCAGTCCTATCTTGTTTTGTTTTTTGAAACAAGGTCTTTCTTGCAGGTCTTGCTATGTAGCCCTGGTTGGCCTAGAACTGAGTATGTTGATCAGGTTGGCCTCAAACTTGTATAATACTCCTGTTTCTGCCACCTGAGTGCCAGGATTACAGGTGTATACCCCTTCACTTGGCTGTATCCCAAATATATATGACTAATTTTTTCCTTATAACTATCTTCTGCTTTATAAGGAGATAATTTTGCAGAAAGTCCTCCCTAGAAATGAGAACAGAGCCTAGTTCTACTTTTTCTACCAAGTCTGTACAGGCCTGAGTCACTACTTTCCTTGATTATGTTCTTATTCTGCAGTGGGCACTGTGCTAAACATGTGCTTCACATTAGCTTGAATTAATGACATGGCTCAATGGATCTTTACATGTTCAGATAGTGACCCCACCCTCCCAACCTGGTGTACTCATTTTGCATAGCTCACCCTCTGTATCCCTTCACCATCCTCTACAGGATGTTATAAGACAGGAAGGTCCAGTCCAGACCAGAAACAAATCAACTTTGCTTTGTAGCAGAGCCCAAGTATGGGGGTCAGTATCTGTAATTCTCAGATAAAAATATTATCTTAAGGTGAGTCTTTGAAATTGTTAGATATACTTTGATTTCACTTCCCAAATGACTGGGTCCGTGGAAATAATTTCCAAGAGAACTTATAATACTTGGGGCCACGATAAGAGGCCTATTGCACTTTTTGTACAAATGCTAAGGCAGCACCACGTAATGCAAAGAGAAAATACAAAGGCATGTATAGTAAATTTGCAGGCACAAAGGCCAAGTTCTTAATCATATACCACATACAGTTTTAATATTAACATTTTTCACTTGAGGTTGTAACATTATCTGTCAGCTATTCTTTGGTATTCACCTTCTTTTCTCAGTCTCTGGAGCCGAACCCAGTTCCTCATGCATGCTAGACAAATGCCATATAAGTAAGTCACACTCTAAACCTCAACTACTCATTTAATATTTGTCTCTGATTTTCACTGAAAGTGGTACATATGTGTCCTTGGAGTAATATACTTCTAGAAAATTTTATTTGAATATTATTGCCTATAAATATGTGTAGTTTTAAGCAATATGACTTTAAAAAATTACTAACCTGGAAGAGTTTGAAATAATAACAGAATATATTATCGCCCATTAGATTATTTCTTGCAAATTCTTGTCCTGCTTTTGCTATCTTCTTGGCCTATGGGGATAAAACACCCTTTAATGGAACATAAATTTTTTCTCTTGCAAACATATGTATATATCTTCAGGATATGCATGGAGCGAGATAACACAGAAAACATCCTTGGGAGTAGTCTTATGTGGCAAAAGAACATTTCACAGGTTATGCTTGTTCAGAGAGGTTGGCCAGACCTGAAAGTCTGAGTTGTCATCTGGGGTGTCCTAGAATTAAGCCTCTCTTGGAGAGAGAGGATATACAGCAATTAAAGTAACCATGACTTTATCAAGTAAATAAAACATGGCACTACATGAATACTCTGCCTTCACCATCCTCAGAAGACACCTAGCTTCAAGTTTACTCATGTATTAATAATCCCTCACTTTACTCTACAGTACAGTTAGTCACATCTCCTGCCAGACAGGCCATCTTCTCACTGTTAGTAAAAACACTGCCTGTGCTCATACCAACCTGACTGGAGGAGCACAATCCAGGCCAAGGTTAGCTTTTGTTTCACAGGCAGAGTGGACAGCTAATCCAAGACATCAAGCTTATGTTTACCGGGAGGGGAACTGCTGTGATACCCATGGTCAGGCAACATCCTATGTACAACTGAAAGCTGTTTCTGAGCACCCTAGTCTCTAGGCATGTTTCAAATATTCCCATGATATTGTGGTACAAATGGGAGCAAGCCTTCTATGAGACTGACCTTACCTTTGCATCATGATCTTTTGCCCATTTAAGCTTTTCTAGCAGATCACTCAGGTTGCTTTTGACTGGAATGTAGTGTTTCCAGGGCTGCAACTCATTATAAAAGTGTTCATAGTAGATGGAGTCCTGCTTCAGGACAACGCTGTCGCCTACCAGTAGATAGGGCAGGCGATATGCTGCAACAGTGCCATCAATATTTATCTGATACTTATGCTGCAAAACAGCAGGAGAGTAGAAAAGCCTTCATTAAATTCCCATTTTCCACTCTCTTTTTTTCTCCTCCCAATTCCGCACACCATTTTGCCACCCTCAGATTTTGCCCTCAGATTTTGAGTGTTATGGATTTGGGATTCCTCTGTGTCTATATTAATTTACACGTGCATCTAATGGTGGCACATTCTGTGCCATGTTAACAACGTTTTTTAAACACCAGATGGCCACACACGTCTTAAGGAAATTGACAAGTTCTAGGGCAAGACTATCTATGAATAAAAATATTCATAGAACTATGGAAATCAATAGCCTTAGCTGTAGAAAATTCAACAGGCAGAAATAAAGCCAAGACATCAAATGCTGTGCTTGGGGCTGCAGAAATGGCTCAGTCAGTAAACTGCTTTCCATGCAAGCATTGGGACCTGAATTTAGATTCCCAGAACCCTTGTACAAAGGCTGGGTGTGATGGCTTGTAACGTGCTTGAAATCCATATGCTGGGGAGGGAGAGGCAGGTGGATGTCTGGAGCTTGTGGACCAGCTAGTCTAGCCTACTTGGCATGCTCCAGTCAAGTCAGAGACCTTGACTCAGGAGACAAGGTGGCTGGCTCCTAAAGAATGACACTTGAGGTTCCTCTGCCCTACACGCACACACACACACACACACACACACACACACACACACATACATATGCATCTGTACACATACATGCACCTACACAAATATATATACAGTACTATATAACACACATACACATATGTACCTAGATACATATACACCTACCCACACACATCTATACATATAGACACAGAGAGAGAGACAGACAGACACAGAGAGAAAGAATCTTTCTGAGAAGGGATGGCTAATCTCTCCTTAAAAAAAAAAACTTTCATGATGCATCTGTGAAAAATACTAACAGTTCAATTATAGCATCCTTTAGGTCTACCTACAACAGTGTAACCCATCAAATGAAAACATGGGCATCCACAAAGCAAAGGAGCTCACATGCTTTCTCCTACCACACCTTTTTGCTGACCCAGAGAACTTTAGAAACCACCCAGAGGTCCAGAGAGCAGGGCCATACCCATTACTTGAAATAAGGGAGTTGTTAAAATTAAAAAAAGAATTTTCCCTGGGAAACATGAGGAATCCACACTCAAGATGCAGAAAACCATGTGTCATCCCCAGAATTCCCAGGCAGCACATCTGGATGGGTTTCAAGCACATTCCTCACCAGAACGCCTGATGAGAGACACCTGGTTTACATCTTCTTGTGCTGCTCTGGTTCCAGGAGAAGTATTTGTAAAATGACTTACATGCATTCATTAATAAAAAAATGATTTGAGCTGACATGCATTTATCTTAAGGCTTATCTGGAAAAATTAGAGCTTTTTCCAGGTTCGAAATTCCCTCGGTGCAGAGTCACCATTATGGCTTAGTAAGTCCAGAATCAGATGACATCTCCACGTCTTGGTTCTTTTCCTCCCTTCCCCTGTAACTTGCAGGCTTCAGTCTCCCCTCCCCCATGCTGTCTTTACACATAATTTAGAAAAGCAGAAAGGAATGGCCACAGATGATTCCTACCTTGAAGAAATCGAAAAAGGAGATGTGTTCCACAATGGGGCCATACAGGCTCTCATCGTGATTAAAGAAGAAGAAGTTGGTAAAAGCCGCATCGATGAGCTCTGGGTGTTTTCTACTGAGTTTCACTAGCTCAAGCCTCTCTTTGTGGCTGTCTCGGCCCCTCCAGAGAGCTGTGGAGTTCTTATTTTCCCAGGGAGGCCCTGTGTTACCTTGCACAGACATCATATCCAGACTTACTCTAAAAGACAGAAAGTGGAACACGTCTTCCTCCCAAACCATCAAATCACAAAGGCAGATGGAAAAGAACTCACCAAAGAGAGCAAACCAAGGCTCAGGGTCAACCCTGACTGTCTCTCACCGGCCCATGGTTCCGAGAACAGAGTCAGTCAGGTCATAGGTAGGCATCACGATATCTTTGGAATCTGTGGAGCCGCACCAGGAAAAGATCGGCTGGATGTTTGAATTGGATTTCTTTTTTTCCAAAGGCCAATCTCCCAAATTGACAAAAAACTCCACATCTGGCATCTTCACCTGTGTGTGCAGGGGAACAAAGAGCTTAGTTTTTACATTATGTAACACCTTATATTTATTAATTAAAATTTGCAAATTGAGTATGGTGGTATAAGTCTGTAAATTCATTAGTTGAGAGGCTGGGACAGGATGAGCATGAGTTGAATGCCAGTGGGCTACATAGTGAATGTGAGGTAGTCTGGGCTACATAGTTCAGGGCCAGCCTGGGCTACACAGCAAGGCCTAGTCTCAATAAGCAAAAAAAAAAAAAAAGAAAAAAAAAGGTATATGTGTGAATATAAGTACATGGTAATACATGTATGAATGTATGAAATGTCATGAAACCCATCACCTGGTATGCTAATTAAAAAATCAGCCATTGTACCTAATGAAAAGCCAATCTTATCAACTTCAGGCCAAATGGCCAGTAACTTTTCGGAATGTGGCCCCATGGTTAAGAACCCTAAGTTTTCTTTCGGTGGTGTCCAAAGCAGCTTACAGGCTAACTACAAAAAAGATGAGCTGGCAAAGGGAATTTTTGTTCTAATACTGCTGAGACTCTAATGTGATCAAGGAGAGAGAGGGTTGCTGGGAAATATACCACTTGGAGCTGTAACCCTAGGTTCTTGATAATGAGCCAGAGACTTCCATTTAAAAACACACACTAGGTAGGCAGTAGGTGTCTGAATTCAGGAAGCCCAACACCTTGGCCAGAAAAGTGCTTCCAATCTATACTGTCTTTGCTGACAAATGACTAGAATGTGTTGAAGAAACCTGTTATAATTAGCCATGGGAAGTGCTTAGAGTATTTCCAAAAGATGTGTGTGTGTGTGTGTGTGTGTATGTATGTGTGCATGTGCTAGAAGTATGTTGATCTCTTGAAGAAGCATCTTGAGAAATTGGCATCTTGAAGAAAACACCTATTTTACTATGGAGTAACACAGATAAGCAAGAAGTATTTGTAGTATCTTGATGTCTTAGCCTAAAGGAGGCATAAAACTGTTATTAAATAACTTCTAGTTTCAGAGTTAACTGACTACAAATGCTTTGTATATTGAGAAGAAACATACTATGATTTTCCATAAGTAATATCATCAGGATGTATGCACATTATTCAATAAACAAATATAAATAAATATACAATTGGTAAATGTAGGTATGGTTTTTCAAATCAGCCACTTTAACATTATAGTTGGAGTATTCCACTAGAACCTGACTAAAATACCCGACACCAAGGAACAAGATTCAGTATAAGGCAAGTCTTCTTTGGACCTAAGTAGGTTTAGTACTAAAATGATTTTACTATAAGGAATTTTCTTTCTTCCATATGACATGGTTGTAGATTGACCCATTGTCCGCCAAAAGATATGCTTAAGTCCTAAACCCCAGTGTCTCAAAGTGGCCTTATTTGGAAATCAGTCACTGCAGATCTACTTAGTTAAGGTGAGATCACACAAGAGTAGGGTGGATGCTAATTCAATATGACTGCTGTCTTTGGGAGAGGAGAGAAGGGGGAAGGAGAGGAGAGGGAAGAAGAGACCCAGAGACTCACATTCATGAGGGCAGAAGGCCATGTGACAAGAGGCAGAGATTAGAGTGACACAGGTGTGAACCAGGGAGCATCAAGGATAAAGGTCCACTACCAGAAACTAGGAAAAAGTAGGGAAGGATGCCTCCAGAATCTCAGGAGTGTGGCCCTGCCAACATTTTGATTTTAGATATCTAGCCTCCAGAAGCATAGAGCATAAATTTCTGTCCTTTTAAACTGCTCAGTTTGAAGTACTTCATTACAGTAGCCCTTGGAAAGTAACAACAAAACTTCAGAATAGCAGTAGAGCAACACTCCTCATATTGACATGAGTTTTATTTTGAAAAATCACATTGTAAAAGCTAGACTAATGTTGCATATTATAACTCAGAAGATACACTTACCTTTCTAGTCAAAGAAAGCAGTATGTCATTCATGAAAATTCTAAACCCTACATGCTCCCCCTGGGTCTTGAGATAGACCTAAAAGAGAATTTGACATTTATTATGTTAACCTAAAAATACCAGCATATGTTAGCAGGAAAAGCTTGCCATAATGATTCCCATAAAATGATGTTTACTGAAAGTAGCCAGCTGTAACCAAATGGTCAGAACAATAGGAAGTTCAGAAAAGAAACAAGCCTCAAACACATGTTGTACCTTATTGTCCTTTATGGTGTAGTGACACAGGCTCTGCCTCTGTCCAAACTTTTTTGGAATTTTTACTGCAATCTCTTCAGGATCAACAGCTGGGAAGTATGCCAGATCTTTCTGAATCTGAGTGATGGTTTCTGGGCAGTTCATCTCCTGTAGCCAGGCTGCGCTGTCTTCCAAAGGGCAGTCACAGTTCTCATGGTAAACTGGCCCTATTCACATACAAACAGCAGGACAACAATGATGAGCATTTCATTTAGCATCTGAAACAGAACAAAACCTAAAACACATCTCCATGAACTGATTAGTTAGGTAAGAAGGGCATTTCGACTGAAAACATATTCTAAAAGAAATGTGCTTTTATCACATTAGATCAGTGTAAGTCAGTCTTCTATCCTGACAGCTCTTCACAATGAAGTCTTACAGCTTAAAAAAAAAAAACAGCAACAAAACAACAACAACAACAACAACAGAAAACAATGTTAGTATTTAATGAACCTCCCTGTGTGGCTTCAAGCCACCAGGACACAGGCACCCCCAATACTCTTAAACCTTCTCCTCAGCTCTTCTGCTGAAGAATTTGGCCTTCAGGATGGATGAAGGGAGCTTTCCCTTCCCTAGAACTTGGTAGTAGCCCGATTGTACCACATCAGTGATGAGGGCAATGCCAGTCTTGTTTTTGGCAGTATTTACCTGTGTCTGTTCACTGACCAATGTCCAAAATTTATCAAGGTTGAGAGTTGGGCAGAAGCTCTGGTTCCTCTTTAAGTGGTAAAGCCTCATACTAACTTTGCCAAAGTAACCTGGATGATATCTGCTGAAGTTGATCCAGTGGTGATGCATGCCACAACATTACGCTGGCCTTATGGTATTTTTACATTCTGGTTCATGTTGCACAACTTCAAACCAAGCCAATGGGTTTATGCTCTACAGTAGACATTATAATTCACTATTCTTTATAGTTCCTGTACATAACCTTAATGCTGAAGAGAAGAGATGGCTTAGCCGTTAAGAGTGCTTGCTACTCTAGTAAAGGGCCTGAGTTAAGTTCCCAGCACCCACATCCATAGGCTCATAACTTCTTGTAATGCCAGCTCTAGAGGCTCTGATGTCCTCCTCTTTTGGACTCCACGAGCACCTGCATGCCTGTGCCCATACTGTCACATAGATACATACATATTAAAAAAAATCTTTAAAAAGAATATCCAAGTTTGCCTTTTATTGCTGTGATAAAACACTGCCCAAAACCAACTTGGGGAGGAGAGGGCTTATTTTATGTTATATCTCCAAGGTCACAGTTCATCACTGAGAGAAGTCAGGGCAGGAACTCAGACCTGGAACCTGGAGGCAGGTGCTGAAGCACAGACCACGGAGGAATACTGCTTACTGGCTTTCTCCCCTAGCCTGTGCTCAGTCTGCTTTTTTATACAACCCAGGACCACCAGCCCAGGGTTGGCACCACCCACAGTGGGCAATGCCCTCCCATTTCATTCAACAATCAAGAAAATGCCTCACAGACATGCCCACAGGCCAGCCCTATAGAGGAAATTCCCCAATTGAGGTTCCCTCTTCCTAGTGTGTCAAGTTGATAACTGAGGCTATCCAGCACAAAGAATAACCAAATATTAGCAAAAAATAAAGGAATATATGTGTTCCAAAGGATAAAAGTGATATGAATTAATACTTCACTGGTCTATTATATAAATAGGTTATTAAAGTGTCTAAGGTACTTTTCTCAATGGGTAAATCATCATTAATAACAACAGAAGTAAACAATTCCTACCATGTTTTCTTTTTAAAAGAAACATAAAGAAGCAAAGGCAATCCTCTAAACATTCTATTTCATTAATATCATAACAATGAATTAATTATACATTTATAGAAATAATGCTAACATAATATACCAGAGTGAATTGAGACTTTCTTATTCCTTTCTGTCATCCTTGGATTTCCACCTGATGCAGGCAAAAGATGACAATGTAGTATTTTTTTAAAATGTTTTTTCAGGTTGGATGGAATCATCCAACTGGATGGAGGCCCAGTAGAACATAGGAAAATAATTTAGACAATAAAAAAAAATCCTTACTTTTCTTGGGGTCCTGTCACCCCTGCAAATGAAACAGGAGTTTGCCCTATGCAACAAAGTTGTCCTCTCATCCTTTGTGAGAAAACAGCAGAGAATTTCTCTGGAACAATGGCATTGCAATGACAACAAAATCAACAGACAACCCATTCTGCACTCCAGAAGTGAGCTCCCAAATTTTTTAAATCTTTTAAACAATTTTAAACTTTATTTTTTGAGACAGGGTCTTACTATGTAGCCTTGGCTGACCAGTAACTTGCTGTGTAGAACAGACTGATCTTAAACTCAGAGATCCACCAGTCTCCTGAGAGCTGGGCTAAGAGTAAAGGCAGGCACCATCATGCCCTGCAATTTAGCAATACTTATCAGTTACTTAAGTCTTCTATCTCCATTTAAGAGCTATCTATGACTACATATTTAACTTCATTATTCTTAGTTTAAATTATATGCATAGGTATTTGTCTGTACACATATGAGTGCAGGTATCTCTGGAGTCCAGAGAGGATGCCAGATTCCCTAGAGCTGGAGCTGGCATTATAGGCAGCTGTGTGCCACCTGATGTGGGTGCTGGGACCTGTTCTCCATTCTTTGCAAGAACAGCACATGCTCTTAACTGAAGAGCCATTCCTCCAGTCCCTTAACTTGATTATTCTTACTAATATGCCTTCAGGGAGCAAATTACCAGGCCTCTTACTTTAGCCTTCAATTAGGGAAACATCTGGTTTTTGTTTCTTTCTTTCAGTGATAAAGCATGTAAAGTTGTTCTTACTTATGGAATGATACACATACACATATTATCTATCTATCTATCTATCTATCTATCTATCTATCTATCTATCCTCTCTCTCTCTCTCTCTCTCTCAAATACTATTGTAAAATGGTCCAAAATACCTCTTAAAACATATGGAGACTTGGCCACATGTTGATCTTGGTATTTAACTTCTATCTTCAGACTTTTGTAGCTTGCATACATTCTGTATCTTACGATGAAAGACCCATCCTTTCGGTCTAAAACCTGGACGCCAACTCTAGTGAACTGCTCATCAGGTGCTGAGATTCTAACTTGGAATACCTTTTCACCTGGAGAGGATGTGAATCTGTGACAGAAGAGCAATGAGATATGTGGGTTATTTTAAAGATCAAATGCACAGTACTCATTCTTTTCAATCTGTAAAACTTTACTATTTACTACATTCTTCCCCTAAGATGTGCTTGCTTCCTTCTCTCTTATGCTTTTAGTACCAGAACGAATATGATGGATAAAAGACTTTTTAAGGGCAGAGAGATGGCTCAGGGGTTAAGAGCATTGGCTGCTCTTGCAGAGGACCCATGTTCTGTTCCCAGCACCCACATGGCAACTAATAACCATCCATAACTCCAGTTCCAGGGGATCCAATGCCCTCTTCTGACTTATGTGAGCATTGCACGACACAGGTTCCCTTACACACAAGTAGGCAAAGTAGGCAAAATGCTCATAAATAAAAATAAGTTTTTTTTTTAACAAAAAGGATAATAATGGCCCAAATAAAATAAGATGCTTTCATTAGACAATTGCAATGGAACTATTAAATTTGCTAATCTATGTAAGCATAGAAACATGCATGCATTCCATACATAACAATCCTACATCCGTCAATTTGTCATTTATTAAATGGTTGTTCCAAAGATGATGTTATTTTTCAAAACTGTTCTCAATGACTCTTAAAAATCAGTATTCAAAGTTGTACCCAGCCATGGGCAAAAATCAAAGTAGTTAGTCATATTAGCAACAAAACTGCTCTGGACATTCAATTCCCGGAGTTGGGATGTATTTAGTTTACTCAGTTGTATTATTATACCTACGGAATTGTACTTACAACAGCTTATGGGAAAAGCAGTTAGAAAAAAGATTTGTTTAGCCTCAATTCCTATTTAAACAGCTAAGAGCTCCTAGTGGTTGAGTGAACTGAGACTCGAAAGGTGGGGAAGACACAGACGAAGTTTTAAAGGGAGGATCTGGGACTCATGGTCCCCAGATGCACATTCTTCTCAGTCCTGAGCTTTTATTCAGTACTGAAATAATGGATGCATTGAGTTTACAGGAAATAAGTACCAAAAAAGTGTAAGACATACTATAACAAGTTAGTGAATACAATGTATATACATGATATCAGACAAAGCTGCCTCTAAATAAAACGTATATATGTTCATCAGAAACCTCTGCTTCTTGGAATAGCTTCAGCTCAACCAGAATGTTTTCAGGAATTTAAGAACACATGTTTTGCCCCAGAGGTTTGCCTTCTGGGTACACTGCTTGCATAGTTCTTTTGTTCTTTCAATGAACATTTACTTGGGAAGTATGCCATAGCCATCAAGTCGCAAGACGTATTAACTCTTCATGAAGGGGCTTGCTACAAAGAGTTATTTTTATAACATAATGTAATTTATACTACATTAAATATGGCTTTCGTTATTACTTTTAAAGCTACAGGGAAAATGTGATTAGGACAGGGAAGCCTGTTATAACCAGATGTGGGCAGCATTCAATATTCTGGAATGTAAACTTGTCTGAAGAAATAAATGACGGGGGACAGATAAAACAGTAATTTTTCATCGTGATTCCAAATAGCCGAGGAGTCCTTTTTCCACTTACTGTTTCCCTGATGCATCCACCGCCTGAATGTAGAAATAGCGCGCAGGAAGGACGACCTCGGCTTTTAGCCCGGGTCCCCATATTTCGCTCTTCTCTGGGCTCAGCCTCCTCTCTGCGCTGGTCTGCGTAAGTGCTGGCACAAGCCCCAGGAACAGGCAGGAAAGCAGCAAAATGCTAAACATTTCCAAGACCGACTTTCCAAAGATCCACGGATAAATTCGAACTTGCTACAAGCGGACCGAGGTAGCCTGGGGTTAGGCAGGGCACGGTGTGTGTGTGGGGGGCGGGGTGGGGGGGGTGTCCCGGCAGCAAACAGGGCTCGCCAAAGTGGCGCCAGATGTGTGGGTCTCCGCTGTCCCCGGGAATGTTGTCACATCCAGAACGCCGGCATGTGTAGGCGCCAGACGTTCTGCAGAACCCGGCAGGAGCTGCAGGGCGCCTTTCTCCGGACAATGATAAACTTGTGCTACTCCAGCCACTGAAGCATCATTTGGGGGACGAATCCGCCTGACTCCAGCCAAGGTGCACGACGACGCATTGGCCTGCGAGTCGAGCAGGCTTAGTAAGGCCTCATACTAGTGGGCGAGTGGGTGGCAGAGTGGACACAAGTCCCGGTCCCTGGGTTCTCTGGGATTTGTAGTTCGCCATAGAACTAGCGAAATCCTGCCAGAGGTCCTCCCACTTCTCACTTCCCCCTCCTTTTTGCTTTGAATGACACAGTTTTGGGGGGACACTACAGATGCCCAACAGGGGGCACATGCAGGTCTGGGGTCACAGCTAAGACTTTAACAACATATATTTCGGCCACTGTATTCACTTCAAGTGCCAACCGCAGGTATTAAAGGATGAACGGAAGATGTCTGTGATACTCAGCCACCCATCGGTGCAGAGCGCTGTCCCGGCGCACTGGGATGGAACCAGAGACTCGGCCCTGGGTAACCCGAGGCGCGATGCGAGTGGCGTGCTGGGCCGCGTGCTGGGCTTGATCCAGGTTTGGTCCTGCATTCCAGCATCCGGCTCCACGACCCGAGTGCACAGTCCCGAGGTATCCCCCGGGGCAGGGGGCGGGGTCCGCGGGGGATGGCCGGTCGTGTGTCCCGCCCCTCGGAAGCGCGGTCGCGTCTGCCAGGCTGCCCCTGCCCTCCCGGAAAAGAGCTGGGTAAAGAGTTGGGTCGCTAGGGAGCGAGAGGAGCGAGGACTAGAAAGCCCGAGAACAAAGCTCGCTTTGGAGGTGCATCCGTGGATATTCTTGCCCTCTCTCCGGGCGCGGGTCTCCACGCCGATCCTGCGGCCGATCCTGGGCACCCGGCTTGGCAGTGGCCGATGCACACCCGCCCCCGCGCCAGCGCAGTCATCCTCGGTCCCCGCTGCACGCGGCGAGGGGCGCGGAAAGCCCGGACCCGGCTGGCTCCGTGCGTCCTTACGGCCTAGGCCAGCGTTTCTTTTCTTGCCTTTTGTCATTCTTGGCGATATCAGCTCTTTCATCCCCCTTCCCCCCATCCTGGGCACTAACCGCCAGCTGTCCCCGGGTCTCCCCGCAGGTTGGAAGCGGCACCCCGCAGGCCTCCGCGGGCTCCCCCTCGCGGCGAACTCGGTCTTCCGGCGGGGAGTCGGGGAGCTGGCCAGGAGGAGGCCAGAAGGAACTGGGGGCGCCGGGCCCCGGAGGGCGGTGGGCAGGGGCGCTGCTTCCGCTGCCTGCGCGCCGCCTCTGTGCTCCGGGCTCTCAGCGGCCTGCATGCATCCTGGTGGCCTCGGAGCCTGACTGCCCCGTGCCTCCAAGCGGAGGCCATAGGAAGTCTTTCCTGGCCTCACCTCTCCGGATCCGTGGCTCCAGGAGGGTGCCGTGCGCTGCAGGGATCCCGGTATCCCTAGGTAGGCCCGGAAGGGGTCTGGTCTGATGTCCTAGACTAAGGGACAGGAGGACGTTGGGAGGGTGGTGATGGGGAAGGATAGGGACTAGGCTGGTTCTTAGTGTTCCTGATCCAACCCTTAGCAAGCCACTAAGTGCCCTGGGGCACTTTCTATATAGACTATTGCTTATAATACTTGTGCTATGGGGAAGGCTTCAGTGAGATTTTATAAAATGTCTAGTTCTCCAACAAACTTGATCCTTAGGCATAAAGACTTAAAATATAACCCGAAGATAATGTAACCTAGGCCATGACTATTGTCTTTACAAATGGTATATTTATTTTACAGAACGGTTCTTTACAGTGACTTTCACCAGTTACTTCTAGAGGTGCGCTGAGAGCTTGGGTTTCATGGCAGTTAATGCTTCTGTTGCTTGTCAGATTCTGTGAATAAAGTGTTGAACTGAGCTTTATTTCTGCAGTCATTTTCATTATGAAGTCAATATAGTAATGCCTCACCTGCATGAGGGAACCTCAGTTAATCAAATGAGGGGGACCATTACAATAGTGCCTGGCACAGTGTAGGCACCTGAGTATTTGTTGGATAAATGCTAGGCCCTGGGTATACAATTGTCAGGAAAATCAGACTTTGAGGAGGCAGCCATTTGTCATACACCATATGTAAATGTAAAATCACACTCAAAAAGACTTGTGCAAGAAAGCCTCCCTAGTATATACAAGATAAGCTGATCTAACTTGAGCAGCAAGAAAGCATCTCCAGAAAGTGGCATTTGAATGTATCTTTGACAGATGGATAAGAAAGAATTAGTAGGAAGGTGGGCTGGAAGACATTCAGAGAAGCAAAAAATATTGTGGAAGGAGAGGGAATGATACATGGAGTTAGACAGAGCTAATGATTTGGGGCCAGGTAAGGAATTAGCTGTTTGTTCTAAGAGCTGAGCTTTAGGCAGGGAAATTTTATGAGTGTATGTGTTTGTGCACATACGCTCACATACACATATATGTGAAACTTAACTTTCTGTTAGCTATGTACCTATCCAACTAGAAATGACAACCCCTAATGGTGGGTGACCTGGAGTTATTAACATAGAGACAAAAGGAGATGCAAAGCAGGCTCAGAGGTGGGGTAATCACACCTTCATACGTTAGGTTTTCCCCTAGGCTATGATTACAACCTATCAACTATCTGTGACTCTAATGATTCTTGTTTTTCTGTAATAAATTGCCCTTCCTTCCTTTTAAGAAAGCTGGTGGAAGTCCTGAGGACACCATTGCAGAAGCCCCTTGGGCTTGCTTTTAACTACAGAGGGCGAGTAGACAGGAATCAGACATGGTGTGGAAAGAAAAGAAACCCTAGCACAGATTTTGGATCCTTTTCATTTTCTGTGAAATATCTTTTAACATTTTGTAATTTTTTTCTGCAATATATTTTACTTAGGTAATTAAACCTATAAATATTATACACATTTTCAAAGATATAAATCTACATAAATAGTGGTTCATTTGAAGAATTTTTGACACCTTTTGTTTTTAGTGACAATCAGTATAAAATATATCTTTTTTAAAGGTAAAACTGCAACCAAAGAGATTACTCTTGTTCAGTGACCATTGCTAAAAGCAAGCAACCCCGCCCCCCACCAGACAAAACCAGAGTTTCATGTTTTATTAATCAAGTACTGTGTTCTTCATCAGCTTTGGCTCCCAGCAAGCTCAGTTGTAACTTTTGTTTTAAGTGCAGTGTTTCTCTTTGCTTATTTTTATTTGTTTAGGTTTTTTTTTTTTTTTAAACAGGGTCTGCTTGCTATATATTTTTGGTTACAATGTATTCCTGGGTGACTTGAACTAGCCATGTAGTACAGACAGACTAGCCTCAACCTTGTTTCTGCCTCTTGAATACTGGGATTACAGACTTGGGCCACCATGTTCCTCCTTGCCTATGTTCTTGACCAGAACATTGTATATATTCCAAATGAAAATAAATTTATGAGAAACAGAGCTGGTTCCACAGTCAAAATTTCATTCAACTTGAAGGTATCAATGCAAAGTGGAACTGAACATGAGGTGGTGATGGACAAACGCCAGTGCTTGGGGCATCTGTGATGCGCTGAATCAGTAACCTCTGCCTGCTGCCCCAGCTGACCATCTGTTGTCTTTTCCTCCTACTTCCAGCCACAGACACATGTGTACCCCTCCACCACAATGGCCTTTAAAGAAAGGCATGAGCCTCATAGATAGAAGTAGGAAATGTATTCTAAGGCATCTAAAAATGGGAGTAACCCAGTCCTCAAAGAAGACCAGTTAATTTGGTCTGCAAACCTCATGCTCTGTGCTTCCCTTTGCATCTTCTGCCACCATCAGCATCACACCACAGAATGAAGAAAGAGGAGGAAGCTCAAACAGTATCTGAAGACACAGTAAGATTTATCAAAAAGAAAGTGAAATCCTTCTGTGGAGTCTGTTTCCTTAAATTTTGTCAAGGATATGTGGGACCTTTCCATTTTCTATCATTCAGATGTGGGAGGCTCTGTATAGATCATTCCCTTTATTTCTGAGACTTGGTCATGGGCTTCTGCCATACTTGCATGGTAGCCATGAGAAAATTATAACCCATGTTAGTTATTTTCATTTCTAATGTTTAAAGTAAACAAATGGGATGATACACTAATTGTTAAAAGCCAAACTGGTCCCTTATGGTGGGTTGAATCTCTTAGGCACTGCTTGGTCACCAGAGCCCAGAGAGAACTATCTTGCTCTGTCTGGCACCTGTATAGGGCTACCTGTGACAGTGTGCTGCTTTAAGGACTTTCTTTGTGAATCTGCTTCTGTGAATGCCCTCAGTGGCTATTTGAACTTTCTTTACCATTTTCTTTATCAAAGGAATCAGGTTAGACTTGAAATCCAGTTTTCTCCAAGATTGATCAGAAGTTAGTGACAGCAGCTTTTAATTTTAAAAGTTTGTTTGTTGATTTAAATATGACCATTCTCTCCATGTGTCTTTTTATCCCTACATACTTTTAACATGATCTTGTTAATGCACTACTTTAGGCAGTGTTACTGATTGATCTGTCTATCTATCTATCTATCTATCTATCTATCTATCTATCTATCTCTCTATCATCTATCTCTCTATCATCTATCTATCTATCTATCTATCTATCTATCTATCTATCTATCTATCTATCTATCTATCTATCATCATCATCTATCTATCAATTCACATGCCTTACAATGTGCACTTCAATGAATTTTTAGTATATTCCTAAGTTGGGCTTTTACCATTACTATATTATACTTTTCGTTATGGAATATTTTCATTATTCCAAAGGAAAACCCCTCCTCATGCCCAATCCTTCAGCCCTTGGCAAGTGCTAAGATGTAGTTTCCTTTGTAGATTTGCCTCTTCTGGATATTTTATGTAATTGGACTCCTGTGGAATCTGTACCTCTATGACTTATTCTTTTCATCAGCATAATTTCCCAAAGTTCATTTATGTTGTATCATGGATCAGTAATTCTTTTTATTGCCAAGTAATATTTCACCAAATGGATGATAGTAATATTTCATCTGAATTTGATGGGGTGACCCCAAATTTGAAACAGTTTTATCCATTCATCAGTTGATAGCACTTTGGGTTGTTTCCACTTTGGGGCTATTATGAGTAATTCTGCTATTAAGGTGCAGGTATATTTGGATTTCTTTTCTATCTATCTAGGAGTACAATTTCTAGGCCACGTGGTAACTATTTAAATATCTGAAGAACTGTTTTGTAAACCAGCAGGACCTTTTTATATTTCTATTAGCAGTACTTGAAGGCTCTAATTTTTCCACACTCTTGCCAACACTCACTATTGCCTGTGTTTTTGTTTTTTTTTTTAATTGCAGCCGCCCTGGTGTGTGTGTATGTGAGTTGGTATCTAGTTGTGGTTTTACTTTTTATTTCCATAGCAAATGATGATGCCGACCATAATTTCATTTGCTCATCGGTCATTTATTTATTGTCTTTAGAGATATGACTTTGCAGACACTTTCCCCCTTTTAAATTGTGTTATGTTCTCATTTTTTATTTTAAACTATTTATGTGTGTATGTGCATGCATGTGGAGGTCAGAAGTTGACACTGGATGTCGTTCTCAGTTACTCTCCATCTTATTTTTTGGAACATGGCCTCTCACTGTACCCTAAGCTCACTGATTTGGTTAGACTAGTTGACCAGTAAGGCCCAGGGGTCCTCCTGTCTCTTCCTCCCCAGCACTGGGACTATAGGTATGTGCCACTACACCAAGCTATTTTTATGTGGGTGCTGTAGATCATACTAGGTTGTCATATTTGTATGGCAAGCATCTTACCAAGTAAGCCATACTCCCAGCTCCTAATCTAAATTTTAAAATAAGATAGATGGTAAGTGGTTTTAACTCAGGATATACAGTCATAAAATCAATATGCATTGAATGCAGGCATATAAATTGTACTTGAAATAGTTTAGTGCCATTCAGAGTGTCTGATGAATTGATGATCTCTCATTCTCCTCTTTCTCTTCTTAGGATTCCATTTGTCAACTCTCAAGCTTTCAAAGAATGCTGTGAACAACTGTCAGAGTTGTTTTTCAAGAGGGAGAAAGGGTTGTGGCTTCTTCCTGGGAACAGAGACTTCTCCAGTTGGTTTCAATGCCTAACGTTGCAGAAGCCGGAAGATCCAATGATCCTGGACATGGTGAGCACAAATCTGAGAGCAGGTACCCAGAAGAGAGTCTACAAGGTGCTGTACAATCTTTCTGCCCAAGTGCCTCAGGAGCACCTTTGGGTCCTAAAAGAGACAGTCATTATCCATGGAGTTGTCCAGTAACACATACTCGGGAAAAAATTTATGCCATCTGTTCAGACTATGCCTTCCTCAACCAGGCAACCTCAATCTATAAAACTCCAAACCCAGCCCGCTCTCCTTGCCTCCCCGACAGTACCTCACTGTCTGCTGGAAATAATTCATCAAGATACATTGGTATCCCAACTAATGCTTCAGAAATAATCTACAATGAAGAAAATAACTTAGAAAACTTATCTGCCAGCTTGGGCAAGCTACCTCTTGCATGGGAAATTGATAAATCTGAATTTGATGGGGTGACCACAAATTTGAAACACAAATCAGGTAAGAAGGAGCTATGAAATTCACCTGTGAAAACAGACAAGAAATGGCTATGCAGTCTTAAATTTAGTAATTAAATATGTTTTCCTTTTCCACTACTGAACAAGGAACATTGCTGTTGTCTTGTTCATCACTGCGGTTTAAGAAAAAGTAACTTTGGACATGGAACGTTTAGTTTTTTGTTGCCCATGGAAACTTCAAACATTATATTTGCAGTTGGATAGTTTTGAAACTCAGAAAGTGTAAAATGTAAGCATTATTTGTAAGTACACAGGTTAGAAAAGGTTAATGACATGGCTAGATTAATTCTATTATTTTGTAGTTTTGT